>NW_025747780.1:0-46522 GCF_021184085.1 Oncorhynchus gorbuscha | reverse complement strand
GAGCACTAGTGATACAGTAGAGTAGAGCACTAGTGATACAGTAGAGTAGAGCACTAGTGATACAGTAGAGTAGATCACTAGTGATACAGTAGAGTAGAGCACTAGTGATACAGTAGATTAGAGCACTAGTGATACAGATAGATCACTAGTGATACAGTAGAGTAGAGCAGTAGAGATACAGTAGAGTAGAGCACTAGTGATACAGTAGAGTAGAGCAGTAGTGATACAGTAGATAGATCAGTGATACAGTAGAGTAGAGCACTAGTGATACAGTAGAGTAGAGCACTAGTGATACAGTAGAGTAGAGCACTAGTGATACAGTAGAGTAGAGCACTAGTGATACAATAGAGTAGAGCAGTAGTGATACAGTAGAGTAGAGCATTAGTGATACAGTAGAGTAGAGCACTAGTGATACTGTGCAGTACAGCAGGGCCCCCCTGCCAGCATTGGGGAACATCTCACACCACATATATTTCCATGGGCACAAGCATTGTTCATGACATCAACTGTTCACACCCTTCTTGTTGGTGGAGAGAATGTTGCAGGTTTAGAGCTCATTTTCTGCAATTCTACACATTTTGTCATGGGGTGTAAAGAAAGCATTGCAGTTTTAAAGCCATTTTTTTTTGCAATTCTATACATTTTGCCATGTTTAATGTGTATTCATGTGATATTTAAGTGGCAAAAAAAAATACAACAATATCTATGGGCTAATAAACCTAAATAAAAAAACATTATCTGACATGGGCTAGTTGATGTGGACATTTCTGACAAGTTATAAATAGCTCTCTAAGGTCTGCAATGACTGACATGACAAGAGGAACTGATGATGCAATACCTAATATAGAAATGACACCTTGTGCATTCTACTATTACAACTTTCAAGAATAAGTTTAATGCCGGACTGAGTTCCTCAAAAAAATAATTATATATATATATATAAATATATTTCTTTTTTTTTTTCTTTTGGAGGGGGAACCACTGCAGTACAGTAGTGAGCAGTCCATTTCCTCACGTTTTAACCAGGAGTTATAGGGCATACATAACCAATAACATTAATATACTGTACTTCACCCTGCATGAAGTGGCAGCATAATCTCACCACAAAGCCTAGTAGTTCAGAGAGACAGAAAGAGAGGCGTTGCACTATGATAATGGTGGGTGAGAGAGGTGAGCTATGATAATGGTGGGTGAGAGAGGTGGGCTATGATAGTGGTGGGTGAGAGCGGTGAGCTATGATAATGGTGGGTGAGAGAGGTGGGCTATGATAGTGGTGGGGGTGAGAGAGGTGGGCTATGATAGTGGTGGGTGAGAGAGGTGAGCTATGATAATGGTGGAGTGATAATGGTGGGTGAGAGGTGGGCTATGATAATGGTGGGTGAGAGAGGTGGGCTATGATAATGGTGGGTGAGAGAGGTGGGCTATGATAATGGTGGGTGAGAGAGGTGGGCTATGATAATGGTGGGTGAGAGAGGTGGGCTATGATAATGGTGGGTGAGAGAGCGGTGAGCTATGATAATGGTAGGTGAGAGAGCGGTGAGCTATGATAATGGTGGGTGAGAGAGGTGAGCTATGATAATGGTGGGTGAGAGAGGTGAGCTTTGATAATGGTGGGTGAGAGAGGTGAGCTATGATAATGGTGGGTGAGAGAGGTGGGCTATGATAATGGTGGGTGAGAGAGCTGGGCTCTGATAATGGTGGGTGAGAGAGGTGGGCTATGATAGTGGTGGGTGAGAGCTATGATAATGGTGGGTGAGCTATGATAATGGTGGGTGAGAGAGATGATGATAATGGTGGGTGAGAGAGATGAGCTATGATAATGGTGGGTGAGAGAGCAGTGAGCTATGATAATGGTGGGCGAGAGAGATGAGCTATGATAATGGTGGGTGAGAGAGCAGTGAGCTATGATAATGGTGGGTGAGAGAGGTGAGCTAGGATAATGGTGGGTGAGAGAGGTGGGCTATGATAATGGTGGGTGAGAGAGCTGGGCTATGATAATGGTGGGTGAGAGAGTTGGCATGATAATGGTGGGTGAGAGAACGGCTATGAGCTATGATAATGGTGGGTGAGAGAGCGGTGAGCTATGATAATGGTGGGTGAAAGAGGTGAGCTATGATAATGATGGGTGAGAGAGCGGTGAGCTTCATGGTCTAGATCCCTCTGCTTTGGAACAATGGGAAGGGTAATGAACTAGAATGAGTTCAAAGAGTTCAGACATACGGCTTGAAATGTGTGAGACGGGAGGGGGGGAGAGATGAAGAGTCTTTGAAGCATACAGTCATGATACTGCATGGTAAATACTATCAAAGAGCCACGAGAACTGTTACCAAACTGTGTGAGTGTGCCAAATGGTACCCTATTCCTATGTAGTGCACTACTTTTGACAGGGCTCTGATCAAAAGTAGTGCACTACGTAAGGAATAGGGTGCTATTTCAGACGCAACCTGTACAGATGTCTGCAGGCTTCAGAGGGAGGAGGCTAGGAGACCTGGAGGGGGATCTGGGAACACAGCCAATGAGGACAAAGGGAGCTGTATTCGATCACAGGACTGTGTGAATTTGGGGTCTTGTGAATGTGCACTCTGGGCTGGTGTTGGTGCATACCTGTACCAAGGGTACCAACGTAGTGTGAGAAGGGGTCAGTAGGCCAGTGGGTTGGGTACAAATACTCCAAAGATAGACCGTACAGGGTGGTGGAAAGACCCTTTGAAGACCTGGGTCGTGTTCATTAGGCACTAAAAGGAAGAAACCTGACTGAAACAGGGAGTGACTACCTGGACTTGTCCAACAAATTTTGTTTTCCGTTGAAATACATTTTGCTAGGGTGTGCACTACTGAATAACGTCCCTGGTGTGAATAATAGATGTGCAGAGACACCACTAACACCAGGCCTCTGATCCAATCCCAGGCCTCTGATCCAGTCGAACAGAGAGACACCACTAACACCAGGCCTCTGAGAGACACCACTAACACCAGGCCTCTGATCCAGTCCTACGAACAGAGACACCACTGAACTAACACCAGGCCTCTGATCCAGTCCTACGAACAGAGAGACACCACTAACACCAGGCCTCTGATCCAGTCCTACGAACAGAGACACAACTAACACCAGGCCTCTGATCCAGTCCTACGAACAGAGACACCACTAACACCAGGCCTCTGATCCAGTCCTACGAACAGAGACACCACTAACACCAGGCCTCTGATCCAGTCCACTAACACCAGGCCTCTGATCCAGTCCTACGAACAGAGACACCACTAACACCAGGCCTCTGATCCAGTCCTACGAACAGAGAGACACCACTAACACCAGGCCTCTGATCCAGTCCTACGAACAGAGAGACACCACTAACACCAGGCCTCTGATCCAGTCCTACGAACAGAGACCACCACTAACACCAGGCCTCTGATCCAGTCCTACGAACAGAGAGACACCACTAACACCAGGCCTCTGATCCAGTCCTAGACACCCACTAACACCAGGCTGATCTCTGAGTCCTCCACCACTAACACCAGGCCTCCCAGTCCTACGAACAGAGAGACACCACTAACACCAGGCCTCTGATCCAGTCCTACTGCAATCCACACAGCAGAGATGGAACAGAGAGACAATGTATTATGGAAGGGGTAAGCATGGAGAAAGCCAACACAAAGGGAACTGCAATGCACCTAGCGTGGTGATTCGTCAACAACGACAGTGTAAATTGTGGTCATTGGTCAACAACAACAGTGTAAATTGTGGTGATTGGTTAATAACGACAGGGTAAAATGTGGTGATTTGTCAATAATGACAGTGTAAAGTGTGGTGATTGATCAATAATGCCTTGGTTTGCCAAGCAAGTGGATAACACCACAGGAGGTTGGTGGCACCTTAATTGGGGAGGACGGGCTCGTAGTAATGACTGGAGTGGAATCAGTGGAAAGGTATGAAATACATCAAACACATGGTTTCCATGGGTTTTAGACATTTCTGCTCATTTATTTGAAATAAAAAAACTGAAATATCACATTTTCAGACACTTTACTCAGTATTTTGTTGAAGCACCTTTGGCAGAGATTACAGCCTTGAGTCTTCTTGGGTATGATGCTGCAAGCTTGGCACACCTACTATATTTGGCGAGTTTCTACCATTCTTCTCTGCAGATCTTTTCAAGCTCTGTCAGGTTGGATGGGGAGTGTTGCTGCACAGCTATTTTCAGGTCTCTCCAGAGATATTCTATCGGGTTCAAGTTCGGGCTCTGGCTGGGCCACTCAGGGACATCCAGAGACTTGTCCCAAAGCCACTCTTGCGTTGTCTTAGTTGTGGGCTGACACTGAAAAACACCCCCCACAGCATGATGCTGCCACACCATGCCTCACTGTAGGGATAGTGCCAGACATGAAGCTTGGCATTCAGGCCAAAGAGTTCAATCTTGGTTTCATCAGACCAGAGAATCTTGTTTCTCATAGTCTGAGTCCTTTAGGTGTCTTTGGAAAATCATATGCTTTTTACTGAGGAGTGGCTTCCGTCTGGCCACTCTACCGTAAAGGTCTGATTGGTGGAGTGCTGCAGAGATGGTTGTCCTTCTGGAAGTTTCTCCCATCTTCACAGAGGAACTCTGGAGCTCGGTCAGAGTGACCATCGGGTTCTTGGTCCCCTCCCTGACCAAGGCCCTTCTCCACCGATTGCTCAATTTGGCTGGGCGGCCAGCTCTACGAAGAGTCTAGGTGGTTCCAAACTTCTTCCATTTAAGAATGATGCAGGCGACTGTGTTCTTGGGGACCTTCAATACTGCATAAATGTTTTGGTACCCTTCCCCAGATCTGTGCCTCGACACAATCCTGTCTCGGAGCTCTACGGACAATTCGTTCGACCTCATGGCTTGGTTTTTGATCTGACATGCACGGTCAACTGTGGGACCTTATATAGACAGGTGTGTGATTGATTATTTAAGTAAGGTATTTCAGTTTTGCATTTTAAAAAATTAATTAGCCAAAAATTCTAAAAACCTGTTTTCGCTTTGTCATTATGGAGTATTAGAATTATTATGTGTAAAAATGTACTTTAAATGATTGAATCCATTTTAGAATAAGGCTGTAACGTAACAAAATGTGGAAAAAGTCAAGGGCTCTTAATACTTTCTGAGTGTAAAGTAGGAGCCAGGTTCATCTGTTTGTGCCAAGAACTGCAACACTACTGGGTTTTTCACGCTCAGAAGATTCTCCTGTGTTCAACTCAATATTAGGTCTCTCCCGAGCCTGTACGGGAGTTGTAGCGATGAGACAAGATAGTAGCCACTAAACAATTGGATACCACGAAATTGGGGAGAAAAAGGGGTAAAACATTTTTTTGAAAGGAAGGTGTTTCCTAATGTTTGGTATACTCAGTGTATATCTCTGTAATACCATAGTTCCATCTCTTTAATATGATAGAGTCTGTGCAGACAATGGAGCATTCCTCTGTACCACCATAACAAGGTAGTATGAGGTCATTATGGGAGCTATAATTACCCTGCAAGTCAGATCATGTTTGGCATTTAATCGACTGTAACAATTTTAGCCTTTTCTTATCTGACTGCAGTTCAACCCTGGGCAGTGAATAGTGTGTGAATAGTGTGTGTGTGGCGTGTCTGCGTGCGTGTGTGTGAGCTTGCGTGCATGTAGCGTGCATGTGTGTCTGTCTGTGTGTGCATACATACAGTACATGCTTGTGTGTTTGTGTGATGACTTGTGTCCAGACTCCCTACAGCCAGCTCTGTCCTGAGAATATCACAACAACTTACCCAACTCCAAGCAGTTAATCAATGCCAGAAGAAACAACTAAAAAACATGTGAAAATGGAAACTGCATATCCTGCTGTTTTCCTACACACGGCAGCTTTTCTAAACTGAAAATGGAAAATATGTAGCAAGATATTGTAATAGCAATGTAGCAATATGCTGTAATAACTATGTAACAACTTTGTAGAAAAACATTGTATCTGGTTGTTGTATGAATGTACTCGAGTTATAAGTTTCAAGATGTCAGTATCTGTTTCTACTGTACATTTTTCGTTTCCACCCCGTGTCTGGCCGTCAGACGTGAATGAAAAGCAGTCATTCATAAAAACAAGACAAGCTCGCTTACCATTGGTCACTGGGGTCCAAAGACCTCTCTGAACGTCAATTGGCCAGTCACTTGAATGACATTGCGTAATAACCAATTGGCGTGTATTATGGAGTTCTCTATTTTGGCTTCAGGGAAAACCAGACGATTCCATTCAGAAATCCACAGTCAAGCTTTGTGTGAGAAGAGCATAGACTACAACCCTGAAAGAACGTTTGCAACAGCGTGGAGTGAAACAGAACTTATTTTCAACATTGCAAAGGAATTAAATCTTCGCAAATGTGAGTTTAACATCAAACTATCAACCGCAACAAAAAAGATGCGTATAAGGTGTTTGCGTTAGTTTATTTCTAGCGGCTGTAATAATGCATTTACTTTGACCGACTAGTATCCGTAGAATGCGAGCTCTCTGCCAAGCATTTTCTAGCTGTCTGGTGAGGGGGGTAGAAATGTGAACGCCATTTTATTATAGTATCTTAATTTGGGAACCATTTTCTTATTTGTAGTCAAATGTACTTTGACGTGAGAATGTTTATGTTGCAGTATTTTGACTTGCTACGGCGCATAGACTGTTCTAACATTTATGAATGGAAGGTTCGACCCCCCCCTAGCTCAGGGATCAAATTTCACTTCATTGACAAAAACAAGCTGGGGCCATGAGAGGGGGAATAGGAAACGGTAGAGGGGGGGGGGAGTTTAGCTACTTCTTGAACTGGCTCAGATTTTCTTTGCTGAGATTAACCCTCTGCTGCCCTGGATAGATAACTTTATCCAATACTTGTCAAATAATGCTGAAATTTGATCTCTAAATGTTTTATTCAGATTATTGCAATGTTTACGTTTTATATGTTCCATTATGAAGATAGTTTATCCAATGTTTAGAAATCAAGGACTACTTAACTCAATACCCTGATTTGCATCCTATTTTTGAACACTTATTGAAAACAGCTCCCTCCTAGTCCTTCTACTTATTGTAATGTCAACAGTCTCATCTCCAAATAGCTTACTGTGCCTTGCTGCCTTGCTTATGTAAGAACTTAGTCCCCAGCGTATTGAGTACATGCTCACTGGCATAGTGTACAGCCCGCCAGAACTACGATGCAGGGAGGATTACGCAAACAAACAACACAAACACCCAAGACAGAGGAAAGGAACAACTGTCTTATCCTGAAGGCAGGCTGGCACTATGCCCTAGTGACTACATTAGACCAGGAAACATAGTGCACTATGCCCTAGTGACTACATTAGACCAGGAAACATAGTGCACTATGCCCTAGTGACTACATTAGACCAGGAAACATAGTGCACTATGCCCTAGTGACTACATTAGACCAGGAAACATAGTGCACTATGCCCTAGTGACTACATTAGACCAGGAAACATAGTGCACTATGCCCTAGTGACTACATTAGACCAGGAAACATAGTGCACTATGCCCTAGTGACTACATTAGACCAGGAAACATAGTGCACTATGCCCTAGTGACTACATTAGACCAGGAAACATAGTGCACTATGCCCTAGTGACTACATTAGACCAGGAAACATAGTGCACTACTTTAAACCGGGACCCATAGTGCACTACTTTAAACCAGGACCCATAGTGCACTATGCCCTAGTGACTACATTAGACCAGGAAACATAGGGCACTACTTTAAACCAGGACCCATAGTGCACTATGCCCTAGTGACTACATTAGACCAGAAAACATAGGGCACTACTTTAAACCAGGACCCATAGTGCACTATGCCCTAGTGACTACATTAGACCAGGAAACATAGGGCACTACTTTAAACCAGGACCCATAGTGCACTATGCCCTAGTGACTACATTAGACCAGGAAACATAGGGCACTACTTTAAACCAGGACCCATAGTGCACTATGCCCTAGTGACTACATTAGACCAGGAAACATAGTGCACTACTTTAAACCAGGACCCATAGTGCACTATGCCCTAGTGACTACATTAGGACCCATAGTGCACTACTTTAAACCAGGACCAGGAAACATAGTGGACACTTTAAACTTTAAACCAGGACCCATAGTGCACTACTTTAAACCAGGACCCATAGTGCACTATGCCCTAGTGACTACATTAGACCAGGAAACATAGTGCACTACTTTAAACCAGGACCCATAGTGCACTACTTTAAACCAGGACCCATAGTGCACTACTTTAAACCAGCCCTAGTGACTACATTAGACCAGGAAACATAAACCAGGACACTACTTTTAAACCAGGACCCATAGTGCACTACTTTAAACCAGGACCCATAGTGCACTACCCATAGTGCACTACTTTAAACCAGGACCCTTTAAACCCCATAGGACCCAGGACCCATAGTGCACTATGCCCTAGTGACTACATTAGACCAGGAAACATAGGGCACTACTTTAAACCAGGACCCATAGTGCACTACTTTAAACCAGGACCCATAGTGCACTATGCCCTAGGACTACATTAGACCAGGAAACATAGTGCACTACTTTAAACCAGGACCCATAGTGCACTATGCCCTAGTGACTACATTAGACCAGGAAACATAGTGCACTACTTTAAACACTACTTTAAACCAGGACCCATAGTGCACTACTTTAAACCAGGACCCATAGTGCACTACTTTAAACCAGGACCCATAGTGCACTACTTTAAACCAGGACCCATAGTGCACTACTTTAAACCAGGACCCATAGTGCACTATACTTTAAACCAGGACCCTACTAGTGACTACTTTAAACCAGGACCCATAGTGCACTACTTTAAACCAGGACCCATAGGACCCCATAGTGCACTACTTTAAACCAGGACCCATAGTGCACTACTTTAAACCAGGACCCATAGTGCAAAAACCAGGACCCATAGTGCACTACTTTTTAAACCAGGACCCACTACTTTAAACCAGGACCCTATACACTTTTAAACCAGGACCCATAGTGCACTACTTTAAACCAGGACCCATAGTGCACTACTTTAAACCAGGACCCATAGTGCACTACTTTAAACCAGGACCCATAGTGCACTACTTTAAACCAGGACCCATAGTGCACTACTTTAAACCAGGACCCATAGTGGACCCACTACTTTAAACCAGGACCCATAGTGCACTACTTTACTTTTTAAACAGGACCCATAAACCAGGACCCATAGTGCACTACTTTAAACCAGGACCCATAGTGCACTACTTTAAACCAGGACCCATAGTGCACTACTTTAAACCAGGACCCATAGTGCACTACTTTAAACCAGGACCCATAGTGCACTACTTTAAACCAGGACCCATAGTGCACTACTTTAAACCAGGACCCATAGTGCACTACTTTAAACCAGGACCCATAGTGCACTACTTTAAACCAGGACCCATAGTGCACTACTTTAAACCAGGACCCATAGTGCACTACTTTAAACTTTAAACCAGGACCCATAGGACCCATAGTGCACTACTTTAAACCAGGACCCATAGTGCGCTACTTTAAAACCAGGACCCATAGTGCGCTACTTTAAACCAGGACCCATAGTGCACTACTTTAAACCAGGACCCATAGTGCACTACTTTAAACCAGGACCCATAGTGCACTACTTTAAACCAGGACCCATAGTGCACTACTTTAAACCAGGACCCATAGTGCACTACTTTAAACCAGGACCCATAGTGCACTACTTTAAACTAGGACCCATAGTGCACTACTTTAAACCAGGACCCATAGTGCACTACTTTAAACTAGGACCCATAGGACACTACTTTAAACCAGGACCCATAGTGCACTACTTTAAACCAGGACCCATAGTGCACTACTTTAAACCAGGACCCATAGTGCGCTACTTTAAACCAGGACCCATAGTGCACTACTTTAAACCAGGACCCATAGTGCGCTACTTTAAACCAGGACCCATAGTGCGCTACTTTAAACCAGGACCCATAGTGCGCTACTTTAAACCAGTAACCATAGTGCACTACTTTAAACCAGGACCCATAGTGCACTACTTTAAACTAGGACCCATAGTGCACTACTTTAAACTAGGACCCATAGTGCACTACTTTAAACCAGGACCCATAGTGCACTACTTTAAACTAGGACACTACTTTAAACCAGGACCCATAGGACACTACTTTAGACCAGGACCCATAGGATATAGTGCACTATACAGGGAATAGGTTAGGTTGCCATTTGGGAAACATCCTATGTCTGTGTTGACGTTATATGACAGGTGATTTGGGTATAAGCTACTGACCAGGGGGCACACTTTTCTCTGCTCTCCACAGAAAGACAGACGAACGAGCGTCTCCTGCTGCTACCGTCAGCCCCTCCTCCCCCTCCACCCCTCCAACACCAACTTCAGTCCCGAGGGAGTGAAGATATTCAGGCAACATGGATGGATTTTATGACCAGCAAGTCCCTTTCATGGCCCCCTCCAGGGTGAGTGTTTGGCTGACTCTCTGGATGTTTTCTCTGATAGTTTTTCAACATAGGATTTGGATCAAAGCACTAATCTGAAACTTTTCATAGTGGATTAAGATAACAATGACTTTTTAGCATACATGAATGCTTAGGGATTTTTGATACCAATCATGTTTAGGCTAATCATTGTTCACACCAATGCAATCACTAATGTTGTAGGTGTTTTAAACACTGTTCTAGCAGAATTGTCACGTGGAAGAACCAGCGAACACGCCATTTAACGACCGGAAGAGAAAGTTTGTTGACACTGAGCTCGCCCAGGACACAGAAGATCTCTTTCAGGACCTCATGCAACTTCAAGAGACATGGATTGCAGAAGGTGAGTTCTGCTCTTGTATTTCAGAAGGTTTTCAATCTTGCATCATACTCATTGTTTTTAGTAACATCAGTGGTTTACCCGAGGCTATTGAATCAGGAAAAACTGGGAAATAGGATGTTATTTAGATCTTTATACAAATTCCTCTTTTTAACAAGTGTATCATAAATAATTACTGTATTTTTTACTGTACTGTGTCATAAATATTTACTGTATTTTTTACTGTACTGTGTCATAAATATTTACTGTATTTTTGACTGTATTGTATCATAAATATTTACTGTATTTTTGACTGTACTGTATCATAAATATTTACTGTCTTTTTGACTGTACTGTATCATAAATATTTACTGTATTTTTGACTGTACTGTATCATAAATATTTACTGTATTTTTGGGACGTGGCATGCCTTTCATAAGTTAGTCATTTAACTCTCTCCGTCCCCTCTTTCAGCTCAGGTGCCTGATGACGAACAGTTTGTCCCAGATTTCCAGTCGGATAACCGTAAGTACCAACCAATGAAATATTTCCGTACGTGTATGTGTGTTGCAAAGGGGAATCGACAGCGTCTGCTCCTGCATAGGTGCTCATTTCCTAATTTATCCTTTAATTCCCAGACATGGTCTTTGACACAACATACAAGCACAACAAGGAGATGTACTGGTTTTCCAATACCAGTCTCATCCAGTTGGCATATTAACTCAGTGCGTCACAGTGAGTGTGTTTTTATGGGTACGTGGTTGGGGCTATCGGGTTGCCTATGTAGGCCGAGGGCTAACATTATCGACAGATCTGCCTCGTCGAAAGCAGAAATCCAATTGATGTCATTGAGCCCTGATTTAACCAACCTCCACTCACCCTGCAGTGGACCTACTTCTGCCCTGTTGCCAATCAGTGTCCTCAATGCACACCTTGCCTTTTTGTTACTTTAAAAAATTTCACTGTAAGAAGTGTGTATTTAAATTTCAAAAAAAATTCGGCATTTCACTGTGAGGTCTGCTGTTGTATGATTTCACTGTGAGGACAGCTGTTGTATTCGGCATTTCACTGTGAGGTCTACAGCATTTCATTTCACTGTGAGGTCTACAGCTGTTGTATTCTTTCACTGTGAGGTCTACAGCTGTTGTATTCGGCATTTCACTGTGAGGTCTACAGCTGTTGTATTCGGCATTTCACTGCTGTTGTATTCGGCATTTCACTGGAGGTCTACAGCTGTTGTATTCGTGAGGTCTATTTCACATTTCACTGTGAGGTCTACAGCTGTTGTATTCATTTCACTGGCATTTCACTGTGAGGTCTACAGCTGTTGTATTCGGCATTTCACTGTGAGGTCTACAGCTGTTGTATTCGGCATTTCACTGTGAGGTCTACAGCTGTTGTATTCGGCATTTCACTGTGAGGTCTACAGCTGTTGTATTCGGCACATGTGACAAATACAATTTGATTTGATTATTGGATTGTGGGGATTTGTGTTCCAACAAAGGGGCAGGAATAATAGGGCTCAGAATAAGACGTTACTCACTTGGTGAAAATCAAGAATCTTGTGGTTTTATACCAGAAATCCCTCAGCTCTCCTCTTTGAACGTCAACCCGGATGAGAACAATCCTATTCTCTGATCTCCGCCCAAATCCACCACATTAACATCAGAGGAAATAAAGAGGGAACGGTTTGAAACGGGGAGATTTTCTGTTGAATTAGAGTTTTGCTACGGTGGGCCTCACTTAACATGACCCAGGTGCACCATAGCAGCCTGGGATGGCCTTCCATGGAGTCCCAACCTACTAGCCACAGCTCTTGGCTGCTAGGATGGGCTACGTTCCAATCCAAGCCCACAGAACCCTCATGCTGTTTGCTTTATACTCATCTCCTCTCTCCTTTCTCTGTCTAGAATAATATATGCAGTAGGTTTGAATGGAAGCCTTTGATTGGGCTCCAGACAGAGCTGTAGGCCTGGTGTAGTTGCAGGCCTGGGTTTCAAGATGTGAATGATCCTGTGGAGGAAGAGTGTTTTTAGAGGCCCGGTATCGCCTTGTTTCCCTGTAATGTTGTATTTCATTGTCGCGGATGCAGCTAGTGACATGTTTAATGCAGTGTGGACACACTGAGTGAATTGTGCCGTGGCACAGCCGGGCGATTGTTGTGTTTGCTGAAGAGTCTGAGTGTGTGTGTGCGGCGACGGGGTTGGCATGACGCTCCTTAGTTTGGCACGCTGCCAGTTGGTCTCACAGACCCTTCATTCAGCAGTCCTCCTCTCTCGTGTGTGTGTGCGTGCGTGCGTGTGTGGACTCTGCAGCTGAGTAAAGGGGCAGTGTCCATAGCGATCAAATGGCATTATGCCATCATCTCCTTACTCCTTAATTTAGCAATGAACTTGGCTGAGAAGTGAGAACACACTCTTATTAACTACCCGTTAGTGATTTAAAGAAACGTTGCAAGATTTGCCATTGCAAATGATTTGAAACCTGAGATTTAAATGTCTTCTGGCTGCGCTTGAGAGTTGCACTGTGTTTCATTCATAGATGCTAGGTGTTCAAAACTTAATCTTATAATGGAGGTCACTATGGACACTGAGAGGCCTAACCCCATAACGTGAGTGTGTGTTGACTGCTGGCCCGTGGCTGCGGAAGCTGAATGATGGCCGTTCTGTGGCACAACAGGAAATGGAGAGTTGATGTAGGCACAGACCCAGCCTCTGACAGACCCAGCCTCTGACAGACCCAGCCTCTGACAGACCCAGCCTCTGACAGACCCAGCCTCTGACAGACCCAGCCTCTGACAGACCCGGCCTCTGGACAGACCCAGCCTCTGACAGACCCAGCCTCTGACAGACCCAGCCTCTGGACAGACCCGCTCTCTGGACAGACCCGTTCTCTGGACAGACCCGTTCTCTGGACAGACCCGTTCTCTGGACAGACCCGTTCTCTGACAAACCGAGCCTCTGGACAAACCCAGCCTCTGGACAGACCCAGCCTCTGGACAGACCCAGCCTCTGGACAGACCCAGCCTCTGACAGACCCAGCCTCTGACAGACCCAGCCTCTGACAGACCCAGCCTCTGACAGACCCAGCCTCTGGACAGACCCAGCCTCTGACAGACCCAGCCTCTGACAGACCCAGCCTCTGACAGACCCAGCCTCTGACAGACCCAGCCTCTGGACAGACCCAGGCCTCTGGACAGACCCTCTGGACAGACCCGTTCTCTGGACAGATCCGGCCTCTGATGCCAACACAGCACCCAGTTAAAGTCCTACTGTATGTACAGACACACTGGTTGCCTAAGTTACTAACTGGTGGTGGAAGTCGGAGCAGACTGTTCTGGTCTGTGTAATTTAATACAAAGGCATCTTTGTTACTGGTCTGATTGTTGCCTTAGAAACAATACAAAAAACATAGTGAAAGTACACTGTTTGTCTTTCAGTGCTGGGTTTATAGTTTTCCCTCCCAAATGGAGGGACAGATTTACAACCTCACCAATTCACTAAACAACAAACATTTGGGAAGTTGGAGTTAAAGACAAATCCCAGCATAGGAGACACATTTGATCCTTTGATAGAAAACTATTTAGCTTCTTATTCCTTACTGAAGCACACAAAACAAGAATACTGAGTAAATATATTCAACGTAGTGATTATTTTGTGAATCTTTGAAATGGCATATATTATATATTTCAGTTTTTAAAATGTTTTCTCCTTTCTTCAAAGTAATGTTCCATGGACCTTCAGCCAATAAAGTGAAGCGAGAGTCCAGCGCCCCCAGAGATGTGTCCCCCTGCAGTCAGGGACAACAGAGACTCTACACAGACAAGTGCCTTTACAGCTACAGGTACGTTACAGTACCACTGAGACGGACCACGTTTTCACACCCCAAACTAATTGTACTCTCAGTAGCAAGAGGTATTTTCAGTTACAACCAATAAAAGACCATAAAAGAGGGTACAGGCATAATAAAGTTCACTACTAAGACATTGCTTAATTAGATATACCTACATCAAGTTGATAAGGCCTGGGGGGGGGTGTCATATGGCCCATATACCACGGCTAAGGGCTGTTCTTACGAGTGCCCGGATACAGCCCTTAGCTGTGGTACCCCCAAGGTGCCTTAGTGCTATTATAAATATAATTGTATTTGTCACATGCGCCGAATACAACAGGTGTACAGCCATGCTCTACAGGCCCAAGTTAACCCCTTCCATCCCCCTTCTCCCTCCACAGTGCCTACAACAGGAAGCCACTTGGCATCAGTACTTTAACCCCACCCTCCACACCCGCCTCACCCTGCAGCCCCGCCCCCACCCCGGGGACACACCCCCTACAGAGGCAGATCACGTCCCCTGTCCAGGCAACACACCCCGGCCACAGTCGTCCAACTCACGGGCACAGCCCCTCCCACCACCGGACACTCCCGCCACACCCGAGCCAAAGCCAGCCTTTCGCCGTGCCCCGCCTACCTGTCAATCACTCCGATGCCTCCTACAGCTCAGAACACAGGTGAGTTGGCACCATGTGTTGGCTCAGGTTGGCACCATGTGTTGACACCATGCACTGTTTGACCCCATAGCTTGTATATCTTGGTTGTAAAGGCATGATTGGATCTACTGTAGGCTGGGACTCAGCATGCATGTTCAGTGCTACAGTTGAAATCCCATTGTTGTATGATTCTCTGGTTTAAGAACCTAATTGACAAATGTGTCCTCATTTTGTCTCTGTCTCGTTCCCCCCCCTGCAGGTTCCAGCGGCAGCTCTCTGAGCCATGTCTGCCGTTCCCTCCGCCTGACGGTGCCGCCTGTACCCCTTACCCCCATCACCCCCACCGGGCCCCCCTGTCCCGGGACGGCCGCCCCATCTACCAGCGGCACCTGTCAGAGCCCTTGGTCCTCCTCCCTGCTCAGGGCTTCAAGCAGGAGCTGGTGGACCTCCGTTACACCGAGCAGGGGGTCCCCACCATGGGCCCTCCCCGCACCCCGTTCCAGGGCCTCTCTATAAAGCAGGAGCCCCGGGATTTCTGCTTTGACCAAGGTGAGCCCTGAGGAATCGCTGGATGGCAACGGTCTTTGAGGCTCAGTTTCACACTCATAGATTAGATCCAGTCCTGGAGTTTAAAAAAACCACATGTTCAATGGAGAATCTCAATAGGAAGTGCTTCTCCTTCCATGCCTAGACTTAATCTGAGTACAGACAGGAAGTCCCTCAGGGTTTGGAGGTGGTCCAAGTTCCTTTGAGAGTCTACTGTACACGGCTAATAGTGCAGCGATGGGGATAAAACAGTAAGCATGTTTCAGACGGATGTGGACACTAGTATTAGCAGTAGTGGTTGGGTATGTAGCAGTGTAGCATTCTAAGACTCTACTAAGCTAAGATGACCTCATTTCACTCTCCATGTCTGGGCCACTTTCTGTCAGTGATGTAACAGTCAAATCCTCTTAATAAAGTCCCAGCTAAGAAAACCCCAGGGGATTGTTAGGAGACCGCTGGCTGTGTGAGAATGTATGTCCATCTTCTACTGAGTATTATGTCATTAGGCTAATGGCTACTTTAAACTTTTTTGGTTGGGAAATTAAGTTAGTAGTAAGAATCTATTCAAAGAAACACCTATTAGTTTTTGTATCTTTCTGGTTTGAAGAGCATGTTAAGGAAAAACATGTCTAATAATTTCTCTTTTCCCTTGTGTCTTACAGAAATGCAGAACTGCCAGTCTTCTTTCAGGAAGTCCGGTAACTTCTACCAAAACAATGATGGGTTGATCTACGACGGAGAGCCTCATCTGTACAACGACGACACATGCGTGGTTCCAGAGAGACTAGAAGGTGAGACATTCTTCCATAAATTGCTATGAAATACAAGGGCTTGCCCGGCACAATGGAACCCCTGGAATTGTCCCAAAAGTGCAAACCCCATCCATCCAGAATTGAACACTGAAAGTATTTAAAAAGACACAGATACTATTTGAACCTCTGACTGGTTTGACACAGGGCTTTAGGTGTAAATGGCAGCAGGTAGTGAATCCTGGTATCTGACATCTTCTCGTTCTGTCATGGCAGTGTGGATGCCAGAGTAGACCCACAGGGCCTTGGACAGAGAGCCTGTGTGACATGAGCAGAGCCTCTTATTGTATCCCCACGCTCACACTGCCAATCACTGGAGTCTTTCACCTGACTGTGACCACGGCACTCCTTCATTTACACACTCACTCCCTCTTTCCCTCTCTCCTTCTGTCCGTCCAGGCAAGATCAAGCAGGAGGCCGGAGTGTTCCGTGACGGACCGCCCTACCAGCGCCGAGGTTCCCTGCAGCTCTGGCAGTTCCTGGTCACTCTGCTGGATGACCCGGCCAATGGTCACTTCATCTCCTGGACCGGCCGCGGCATGGAGTTCAAACTCATCGAGCCCGAAGAGGTCAGTTGATCAGCAGGCAGAGCTGTGGTCCTAGTGAGTTTAGAGACTTTAGAGCTTCTTGGAGTTTTTCATCTTTTATGTCTCTGAGTTTAAAGTAGAAGAGTGTTTCAACAAGTCATGATAATAGTTGTTACGCTGTGCTTCCAGGAATGATCACACAGTATTACTACGCCACTAGAAGTGGCACACCAGAAACTAACCCCAGAAGAGCTTGGTGTGTGTATCTACAGGTTGATCAGAAGGGCTTTGATCAGTGTGTGTATCTACAGGTTGATCAGAAGAGCTTGGTGTGTGTATCTACAGGTTGGTTGATCAGAAGGGCTTGGTGTGTGTATCTACAGGTTGATCAGAAGGGCTTGGTGTGTGTATCTACAGGTTGATCAGAAGAGCTTGGTGTGTGTATCTACAGGTTGATCAGAAGGGCTTGGTGTGTGTATCTACAGGTTGATCAGAAGAGCTTGGTGTGTGTATCTACAGGTTGATCAGAAGAGCTTGGTGTGTGTATCTACAGGTTGATCAGAAGAGCTTGGTGTGTGTATCTACAGGTTGATCAGGTTGATCTAGAAGTTGAGAAGAGCTTGGTGTGTGTATCTACAGGTTGATCAGAAGAGCTTGGTGTGTGTATCTACAGGTTGATCAGAAGAGCTTGGTGTGTGTATCTACAGGTTGATCAGAAGAGCTTGGTGTGTGTATCTTGGTGTGTGTATCTACAGGTTGATCAGAAGAGCTTGGTGTGTGTATCTACAGGTTGATCAGAAGAGCTTGGTGTGTGTATCTACAGGTTGATCAGAAGAGCTTGGTGTGTGTATCTACAGGTTGATCAGAAGAGCTTGGTGTGTGTATCTACAGGTTGATCAGAAGAGCTTGGTGTGTGTATCTACAGGTTGATCAGAAGGGCTTGGTGTGTGTATCTACAGGTTGATCAGGTTGATCTACAGGTTGATCAGAAGAGCTTGGTGTGTGTATCTACAGGTTGATCAGAAGAGCTTGGTGTGTGTATCTACAGGTTGATCAGAAGAGCTTGGTGTGTGTATCTACAGGTTGATCAGAAGAGCTTGGTGTCTGTATCTACAGGTTGATCAGAAGAGCTTGGTGTGTGTATCTACAGGTTGATCAGAAGGGCTTGGTGTGTGTATCTACAGGTTGATCAGAAGAGCTTGGTGTGTGTATCTACAGGTTGATCAGAAGAGCTTGGTGTCTGTATCTACAGGTTGATCAGAAGAGCTTGGTGTGTGTATCTACAGGTTGATCAGAAGGGCTTGGTGTGTGTATCTACAGGTTGACCAGAAGGGCTTGGTGTGTGTATCTACAGGTTGATCAGAAGAGCTTGGTGTGTATCTACAGGTTGACCAGAAGAGCTTGGTGTGTGTATCTACAGGTTGATCAGAAGGGCTTGGTGTGTGTATCTACAGGTTGATCAGAAGGGCTTGGTGTGTGTATCTACAGGTTGATCAGAAGAGCTTCAGAAGAAGGCTTGGTGTGTGTATCTACAGGTTGATCAGAAGAGCTTGGTGTGTGTATCTACAGGTTGATCAGAAGAGCTTGGTGTGTGTATCTACAGGTTGATCAGAAGAGCTTGGTGTGTGTATCTACAGGTTGATCAGAAGGGCTTGGTGTGTGTATCTACAGGTATCAGAAGTTGATCATCAGAAGGGCTTGGTGTCTGTATCTACAGGTTGATCAGAAGGGCTTGGTGTGTGTATCTACAGGTTGATCAGAAGAGCTTGGTGTGTGTATCTACAGGTTGATCAGAAGAGCTTGGTGTGTGTATCTACAGGTTGACCAGAAGGGCTTGGTGTGTGTATCTACAGGTTGATTTGAACCGTTTCTCTCCTCTGGCAGGTGGCTCGGCGCTGGGGCCTCCAGAAGAACCGGCCTGCCATGAACTATGACAAGCTGAGCCGCTCTCTACGCTACTACTACGAGAAGGGCATCATGCAGAAGGTAAAGGTAAATTTTAATTTCATTCAAGTCCATTTGCAATTTTCTGTTTTGGGTCAAATTCAATGGAGGCTTTGTGAAGTGATGGAAAACATATGTAAATAGTGTTGGTTGTATATAAGGCAGGTCAGATGCATTGAGAGTTTCAGAAGGTTGGGTATAACGTCAAACGTTATTTTCAAACTACTAGCGGTTGTGCGCTGAACGACTGTTTAACTCCCTCTTCCTCTTCGGGTGGGGTCAGGTGGCTGGAGAGAGGTACGTGTACAAGTTTACGTGTGACCCCGAGGCGCTCTTCTCCATGGCCTTCCCTGACAACCAGAGGCCCAGCCTGAAGCAGGACCCGGACTGCCTGCCACCGTCTGTGGGGGAGGACGACACCACCGTGCCCCTTGCCCACTACGAGGATGGCTGTGGCCCCTACCTGGCCGACGGAGGGGAGCGGTGCGTCTCGTTACTGGGCTTCCCGATAACTATTCATTCTGAATGTTCTGACCAATGACGGAATAAAGACCGCTGTCATCTGGTAACCTGCCACACCCCCCTACCCCAAACTCTGGTACCATGCCACACCCCTACCCCTTGTCCCCTAACTGTACCATGCCACCCCCTACCCCACATCCCCTAACTACACACCACTACCCTACCCCACATCCCATAACTACACCCAGAGCCACAAACCCTAGTCCCTAACTACACCCCAGAGCCCAAACCCATAACTACACACCCAGAGCCCAAAGCCTAGTCCCCTAACTACACACCCAGAGCCCAAACCCTAGTCCCCTAACTACACACCCAGAGCCCAAACCCTAGTCCCCTAACTACACACCCAGAGCCCAAACCCTAGTCCCCTAACTACACACCCAGAGCCCAAACGCTAGTCCCCTAACTACACACCCAGAGCCCAAACTGCTGAGCGGATTTGGAGCTCTGTAACCCCCCTCCCCTACTCCTATCCCAAACTCAACTCCTCTTGCCAGTCTTGAGATTACCCTCCCCAAGTCCCAAGGAAAAACAGTCAAACCTGAGACGGCCATCTTGCTTATTCTTTGCCCTCTGTTATCAAACTGAATTGTGGCAAAGGTGTGCGGTCCTCATCAACATAAACTGAACTGAGTGATCTCCTTACAGGGGTTGAGCGAGGACACTTCACGTGATTATAATGGGACTCAAGTAATGGGCATGAGTGTGCCAGGATTGTAGCCAATAGCCATGCAGTTTCCACAATCTGCTCGGTACGAGTATGACAAATAATGGCAAGGATATAAAACATTGCCCTTTTGATATAGCAATCGTTTTATGGCTTGATCTCAAACAAAAAGAGTAGTACACTTGACACGCGCACAGGGGCTTCACCTTGGAGAGAATCTACGACTCCAATGAACCTTAGTACCGCAGGTGGTGATGTAATGTAGCTCTGTATGCAATGAATGGGCCAAACACACAGGCAACCGACTGTTCTTATTAATCCATAATACATCGTACGACTATAAAGAAGCTGGGACACGAGTACCCCTGAGCAAGTTGCTTTGGCCAATCATTAAAAACAACAACACACTGAAATCCAATCTGAAATGGGAGGTGGACTCTGGACCCGCTAGCTCAGCATTCTCTTCAGACTCTGGGGAATTGTTTTGTTTTCTCCCCAAAATGTAAAACCTTCCTGGTGCTGTTTTACTCCTGATGTGGGCGTGTCCTACCAGATGTATCTTTCCAAGACGTTGTTTTTTAGCTCTTTCATTTGACTCATTTTGTCGTAACATGTAAAAGGGACACGGATACAAAACAGTATTTTTCCTGAAGTGTTGACTTCCTATTAAGAAGTGTGTATTGAAGAATACATGTTTATGTACTATGACGATGACAAAAGTACTGCAACTGTCACGCAGTGACCTCCAAAAACTATAACTGCCAATAGTAAGCTAAACAGGGGGGACTCTACTCTTCGCATTTTCTCACAGAAAGCTGTACCAACCTATTGCTGTACCATTCCAGTTTTCTGCTTTTCGTATAGTTTATCAGGAAGTATATGAAACAAACATCTAAAATGTAAATGTATATATGAATATATTTTTGCAGTCATATGTTTTGACATTGTACACGCTGGAATGTTTGGCCTGGTAACGGGTTTGCATCCTTTAATTCTTGTCATGAAGTTACGGTGTCCATATTAGGACACATCCCCAGTCTCTGCAGGAGTTGTCAAGTCCTGCAAAGTCTGAGGCTGTCCTAATATGGACACCGTATTAAGGCAGTGGGTTGGAGCCTAAGAAAGACCTCCCCGTTGACTGTGTGGTGGGCTGTGTCGGCGTCACACGTGTGTAACAGTATATTTTGATATGATTCTGTCTATGTGGGTTGCGGGATGTCTTGTCCATGACGTTGAAGTTAGCTGGCACTTATACAAGTGACAACCCCCCCCCCCCCCCCGCTTCCCCACAAAAACAATGTGTGCCTTCCACTGCTTTTGGTTGATTTTCTATACTGGATACAATAAACTATACTTTCTGCTTCAAACTGTTATATTGATTCTCTTCCTATTCTGACCAACCAACCAATCTAGTTTTCAGTGACGTATTACTGTGGTTCAAGTTGAGTTGGGTCTTTTTTATTGAATTCCACTTCTTATGAATGTATAACATCTGACACATTCCTGATTTCAGGACACAGTATCACAATAGTCAAGTGTGGAATTTCCACGAGTAGGACAGTCAATGTGTTGATTAACAAAGGTAATTTGAGGTTCGTGCTCCAGAATTATTACCAACACATTGACTGTCCTACTCGTGGAGATTCCACACTTGACCACTACTACACGCCTTTTAGACACGTGTATACGGCCGTCTCTCATCCTCCTTTCCAGTTCCATAATCAACCTGCTTCAGGCAGCTAACGAGTTCTGCACATACTCTGAAAGGGACTGTTATAGAAAACTGTACAGGGTTTCACATGCTCACTGACATAGACAGACAGACACACACACACACACAGACACACACTCACAGAGACACTCACAGAGACACACACACAGACAGACAGACACATACACACACAGACACACACACACAGACAGACAGACGGACACACACACACACAGACAGACAGACACACATACACACACATACACACTCACAAGTAGGTGGGCAATAAAGGGATGCATCCAAAGACAAACCCCCATAGTTCAACATGATGTTCCTCTCTGTAAGGATCCTTTCTGCATGACTCCCTCTTCGTCTGTCAAACAAGCACAGCAGATCTCTGGATATCATTGACAGCTCAGATCTCTGGATATCATTGACAGCTCAGATCTCTGGATATCATTGACAGCTCAGATCTCTGGATATCATTGACAGCTCAGATCTCTGGATATCATTGACAGCTCAGATCTCTGGATATCATTGACAGCTCAGTCCAAAATAAATCAGATTAAAATCTGATTAATGTTGTCCTGTACTATATTTACTGGATCTTTAGTTGGATCAGCTCTGGATCAGACCTTTTCCTCTGTGAAGATAACACATGGATTTACTGGAGCAGTAGCCTATGACAGGGCCTGGTGGAACCCCTGATCACGCAGTTCACCTTTCTATTTCACTTTATATATCAATCATCTTTTAATTAGTGATAATACGTGAAGTGAATGAGAATGGTGAGTGCAGCGATCGGTCTGTTTCCACCAGGCTATGCCAGGGCAAGAGACTAAAATGAGACTTGATATACTCTCTTGTTACTAGACAGTGCCACTGTGTGGTTGATTTGTGTACTGCACAACAGTATCATAAACAACAGCGACCTTTTAAGTGTGGCATTCCTCATTGTTGGTACCACAAAACCAGAATGAGATTCTATTTGGTGGGTACATGTTGCTACGTAAAATATTGATACAAAATAATAAAAGCCTATATTAATACATGATAAAAAAGTTACCTGAGACAGTTGTTGTAGAACGACTCTTTTATTTTGTAAAAGAAAACTTTTAAAGTTACTTCTAGCTTCACCTTTGACACAATCATCTCGCGTTTCACATTATTTTATTTTCATTCGTTTTAATAAATTAAAATGGTACATTATGCATGCAATACCGCATTAGCCGTTGAGTTGTTCGTCTTCCACAAAAAGTATCAACACAAAATGTCCTTAAAGAGTTCTGATGAAGCTGCTTGGAAAAGGACAGTTGGAGAATTAGTCACAGCATGAAGCGATGTACATGGTTGCGGTTGCATAGTACATGGAATTTCCTCATTTTAAAACAGCATGCTTTTTGTATTGCACATTACTGAAACTTTAGTATACTGACATTTTTGTATACTGAAACGTTTGTTGTTCCAGGTTATCCCGTCGAGGATCGTAGTTTTTTAATGAGAATGCAAGTATACAGCAAATAGCATCTCTCAAAGACATTATGTACATGTATGTATTTATTATAAAAATAATCACCAGCAAAGATGTATCTTTTACTTTTTCCTATATTGAGATACATTTTTGATTTTTTCTTATCTTTTGTACATTTTTACCAAAGAAAAAAACATTTAATTGTTTTAAATGGTCTGGTTGAGTTTAAACCCATGTTATTTAATCAAATAATGAGAATTGTAATTCAACTTAATTTAGAGGCAAAAATGTAGCCTCTTAATTTCTTACAAGAAGACAAAAGAAGAGTACAGGACACGTGCTTTTTTTTCAGATCGGTAACAGAGACCTTTAGAAATTATATCTACACCATTCAAAGAACAAATGTTTTCTTTCCAGGGCATTCATAGGAAAAAGAGAGAGGTAAATTGTCATTTCCAGTCAATTCAGAAAATCTATTGGAATTCAGTTAATTAATTGTTAATAGAAAAGGAGATCCCCCAATGTTTCAAAAAGGGCTAAGACATGCTACACCCAGTAGCAGTAACCCAACCTTAAGTTACCAAACCCTCACAGACTGGTCTGGGACTCTGGGGGACAGAGGTCAATGGGCTAGAAAATCCCTCTGATTGTCTCAAGCAACAGAGCTGAATCTTGGTTCTGGTTCTTGGTTCTGGTTTTTAATGAACAGTGAGTAACTCCCCATTCAATCAGCCAACACTCACTTTGGCCTGAATCACAATATGACAGAGAAGCTCATAAACAACAGCAGATGTACTTGTATTCTTTTGTTCCTTTTTCAGTCTATTGTTTTCAGTCAGTGAACAAACTAGCATAAGAGACATAGATATGAGCAAGGAAATCAACTGGCTCTAGGATGTTAAGGCACCACCTGCTGCGGGTGCTACAAATGTCACTACAGTACCTTCGACTCTATTGGAGGGAATTACACTAAAAGACAGCTATAACAAGTTAACTCTGCACATCTCTCTAACAATGTCTCAGAATACGCTGCCCCAAGAACTCACTCTCCCAGGATGCACAGGGAGGGACCACCATCTCCATCATGGTCAAAGCTCCAGTTTAGATGACCTATCCACCGCAGGAAAACCCTGGTCCTGGAGGGTGGTTGTGTCTCTGTGACCGACCGGGTTCGAACCTGGGACTCCTGCACGCCAAAAGTGTGTATTAGCCCACAAAACTAAAGCCTAGGCATTGGATCGGCGAGCCAATGCAACTAGTCACCGACCCCCCTTGGGTACAACTGCATGCTTCTCATCTCAACAAAAACTCCAAAAACCCACAATTACTGAAAAAATTTGTTGCTAGAAATAAACTAACCAAATTAATTTATTTCATTTCCATGTTCATGTATTTAAATACCCCCAAAGTTCAGATAACCCACTCTCAAGTAATTAGACTGCACCTATTTTGCACCAATGTGTGCTCTCCCTCTTTACACACCCTCTATTTTACACAGGGATATTACTACCAAAGGGAACATTACTTTTTCAAGTCAGGGAAAACATGCCAGCTACACAGAGAATCAATGATCATGATGCAAAGGACCCTGGGAAGACACCATCCAACGTTAGTGGAGCAGCATGGACGGTCATCCAATCAAGAGGCTGGCCAGAGAGAAAACACAGGAAGCAGCATGGACGGTCAACCAATCACAAGGCTGGCCAGAGAGAAACACAGG
The DNA here is from genome assembly GCF_021184085.1 of Oncorhynchus gorbuscha. Classification (NCBI taxonomy): domain Eukaryota; kingdom Metazoa; phylum Chordata; class Actinopteri; order Salmoniformes; family Salmonidae; genus Oncorhynchus; species Oncorhynchus gorbuscha. Next base: position 21,281 of record NW_025747780.1, on the reverse strand, counting down.
AAGTAGCATGGACAGTCATCCAATCAAGAGGCTGGCCAGAGAGAAACACAGGAAGCAGCATGGACGGTCAACCAATCACAAGGCTGGCCAGAGATGAGGCGAACTCTGATTGTTTGACACCCCTGCTTCTTGTTATAATACCTCTATGAGTCTCTGACACAACTGAATCAGAGCAGCGAAAAATACTGAGATACGCAAAGTATCGACTGTTGCCGAAGAAAGGCCAAGCTAGACAGCTGTTCAAATGGCACATACAGTATCTGACATGTGAAAGCACTTGTTAACAAAACAACCAAATACTCCACATGCTCCTCTCAGGAATCAGTAAAGGTCTGGAAAAATACCACTGCCAGTCATGGTGGGGCAGGTCTACGTATACAACTCCCCATGACAACAGACATGTACTGTAAGTGAATATATTGACGATACTAGCGAAACTCTCTCAGTCAGCATGCAAACAACTGAACGGTCTGGGGACTCTTGGGGTAAGACCACCAGCTTTCAGCAGTGACTCCACCACTTGCTATGGCGACTAATGGGGGGTTGTGGGTACCCGCTAGCTAAAATAGCTTAGCTCGTTGTTAGCTTAGCAAAGTCCAAATCTCATACTACTTTCCTCTTCCACCCATCTCTTTGTGTGGAGAACACAGGAACTAGGAAAGTCCCCTTGTGAGGAAAAGCAACTCAGTCATATGACTTGTATTAACTCAGTTATGTAGCATTAGCATCATATCCTTCTTCCTCATCCTGACCACATTGCTTAACAGGGGTCCCTGCCAGTGCCAAGGCAAGACTGAGACAGAATGGGAATGAGAGGTGATTGGAGGTTTTGTTCAGGAGGGCGGGACTACTCCTCATCTAACGCCTGAAGTAAAACAAATAATCGAAAACAACAGAATTGGACACAATATTTTGAACAGGAACCATTTTGACTCTGTTGCCACCAGAGAGTTGACTTGAGGCCTATAAGGGTTGTGAAGCTGGGACGTCATTCGGGCTCAAAGCCTGTGCCGGGAGTCGTGGCTGTAGCTGCCCGGGGAGGAGCGGTTGCGGTGGGGCTTGTAGGAGTCTTGGTAGGGGTCCTGGTAGTCCTGGTGGTACGGGTCTTGGTCTCGGCTGTGCTGTGAGCCCGACGACATGCGGTTGCGTCCCTTGTGCGCCCGCTCGTTGTGGTAGTTCTCGTCTGCGGTCATTAGGTTGCGACGCTCGTTGGGCGTGGAGTGGTCTCCCGTGTGGTTGCTGTGTTGTCTTATTCTTTGAGTCTGCTGGTTCACCTCATACACACACAAACAACCCCTTTTTGTTACATTTCTGTATGTTACACTGGGCACTAAGCAACTCATCGAACTGAGGACAATTAACTGTCTCCCCTTAAAGGGACATCACACTCCAAACTCAACATTTTTGGACAAACTTTGATTTAGGAGTGTAATGTCGCTTTAACCCCATAGCGCTGTAGCTATCTGTTGATGACCAACCTGCAGTCCAGAGATGGTGGTGGGGTAAGGAGTGAGGGCGGTGGGGCCCAGGTTGCGTCCCAGCAGGGGGTTGAGCGGCGTGGCCATGGAGGTGTGTGTGGCCTTCCAGTAGGCCTCCAGATACTCAGCCAAGTGTTCACACGCATCCTCCAACTGGTTCTCATCCAGGATGATGTCAAACATCTCCTGTTAGAGGGGGTGAAGAGAGGGAGAGAGTGAGAGAGGGCGAGTGAGTGAGAGAGGGAGTGAGAGAGAGAGGGAGATGGAGAGGGAGTGAGAGAGAGGGACAGAGAGGGCGTGAAAGAGGGAGATGGAGAGGGAGTGAAAGAGGGAGATGGAGAGGGAGTGAAAGAGGGAGATGGAGAGGGAGTGAGAGTGGGAGATGGAGAGGGAGTGAGTGAGGGAGATGGAATGAGAGAGAGAGGGAAATGGAGAGGGAGTGAGTGAGGGAGATGGAGTGAGAGAGAGAGGGAGATGGAGAGGGAGTGAGTGAGTGAGAGTGAAAGATGGAGTGAGAAAGAGAGGGTTTGGTGAAACAGGCTCGCATGATGAGTAACGTGGCATTAGAGCTGAGCTGACTTGTTAGCTCCCTAAACTAATGCCTAGGCTGTTTTGACCTTCACAGAAAACCTGGGTTCACACCCCAGTCAGTCACACAAACTGAATATTGTAATTTTGTCACTTGATTGTTAATAGACCTTTTCAATGGCCCTGTCTTGAATCAACCTCAAGCAATCCCAGGGAGACATTGTTGGAGGTTCATGTAGAAAGAAGACACCTTGAAAAGAAGCAATGGTTGGTGTAGATTAAAGAGACAGTATGCTGGGTGGTGTAGATTAAAGAGACAGTATGCTGGGTGGTGTAGATTAAAGAGACAGAGATTAAAGAGACAGTATGCTGGGTGGTGTAGATTAAAGAGACAGTATGCTGGGTGGTGTAGATTAAAGAGACAGTATGCTGGGTGGTGTAGATTAAAGAGACAGTATGCTGGGTGGTGTAGATTAAAGAGACAGTATGCTGGGTGGTGTAGATTAAAGAGACAGTATGCTATGCTGGTGGTGTAGATTAAAGAGACAGTATGCTGGGTGGTGTAGATTAAAGAGACAGTATGCTGGGTGGTGTAGATTAAAGAGACAGTATGCTGGGTGGTGTAGATTAAAGAGACAGTATGCTGGGTGGTGTAGATTAAAGAGACAGTATGCTGGGTGGTGTAGATTAAAGAGACAGTATGCTGGGTGGTGTAGATTAAAGAGACAGTATGCTGGGTGGTGTAGATTAAAGAGACAGTATGCTGGGTGGTGTAGATTAAAGAGACAGTATGCTGGGTGGTGTAGATTAAAGAGACAGTATGCTGGGTGGTGTAGATTAAAGAGACAGTATGCTGGGTGGTGTAGATTAAAGAGACAGTATGCTGGGTGGTGTAGATTAAAGAGACAGTATGCTGGGTGGTGTAGATTAAAGAGACAGTATGCAGATTAAAGATACAACATGCTGGGTGGTGTAGATTAAAGAGACAGTATGCTGGGTGGTGTAGATTAAAGAGACAACATGCTGTTAGAGAGTCACTCACCGGAGGACACTGGGCCAGTTTGTCAGCTGCCACCAGCTGTACGTTCAGATGCTTGCTCTGGGACTTCCCTCTGGACTTGACCAGCCTCTGCAGAACCTAGACAGTGGGAAGACATTTAAACATGTGTTAGATAGTGTCAGACCTCTGTTCAAATGCCCTGGCCCCCCAATGGTGGAACAAACTCCCTCACGACGCCAGGACAGCGGAGTCAATCACCACCTTCCGGAGACACCTGAAACCCCACCTCTTTAAGGAATACCTAGGATAGGATAAGTAATCCCTCTCACCCCCCCCCCCCTTAAGTTTTAGATGCACTATTGTAAAGTGACTGTTCCACTGGATGTCATAAGGTGAATGCACCAATTTGTAAGTCGCTCTGGATAAGAGCGTCTGCTAAATGACTTAAATGTAAATGTAAATGGTCCTGCTCTTTTCTAACGTAATGTTATATCTACACACGTTTTTTTTACAGGAACACTGCTTTTCACATCTTTAACCAGGCAAACCGGTCAAATAGAATCATTTAAAATAAATTAATAATCCGTTAGATAGATTAAAGTGTATTTGTCTGATAACAATACACATGTATAACTCTAAAAGCCCTCCACTGATAAACCAATCAGAGTCTAAGCATGTTGACATTCATTTTCAAAAGGTCCCATTGGCTCAGTAGGTTATAGCGTACTGTATAATAGACAATGTTGACGGTTCTGTGAGTTGTTTAAGATGATGTGTTTGCTTCCTGGTCATATAATAGTATCATTACCTATAGTAGACATGGATGTGTTTCAAATCACATGACCCTCCAGTCCCTACCTTGGGCGAGGAGACCTTGACATGGACGATGATGGGAGCCAACGAGGTCTTGAGCAGCTGGGCTGGGTGATTGATGGTGTCTGCGTCCAGGATCACCAGCTGTAGGGACCTGGCCAGCTCAAAGATCCTCTCTATCTCACTCTGCACCTCCGCTTGGGGAACAGGATAGAAACAACGCAAGACTTTAGAATACAACATTATTGTCCATTCAGGATGGACATTTTACTTTGGCATCACCGTACAAGAATCCTACACACTGAAAACAGTCAGCCTAGTACACTATATATACGTAAACAAACAGTACACACTGACTCCCATTCCTTCATTGCATTCCCAATACATTGATTCATTCAAGTGGTGTCTAGTATGTCTAGTATGGATACTGGAACGTAAGCCAATGAATACGTTGAGCCTGTCTGGAGAACCAGATGGGCGGAGTTTGCACTTTTGGGACTATTCCATTGATTCCATTGTGGGAAGTAAGCTCAATCAAGCTAAATCATTCTTCTTTAGCCGGGTCTCATAGAGATGCTAGCTACAGAGAAGAGTAGGCAACCGTCTTCGATACACAAGGAAAACTCAAAAGACTCCTACAGTAAAATAGATACATGATGGAGGTACATACCTAAACTGGACCTGGTGTTTGATCTCTCGATGATGGCCCGCTTGCTGGGGTTATTCAGAACAGACCTCTTGGCTAATGATATATCTGCTGTGACTCGTGTGATAGATATCCTGAAATGGTCAAACAAAGACACCAATTTAGGCATTTAATTTTGTATTTATTTAACTAGGCAAGTCAGTTAAGAACAAATTCTTATTTTCAATGACGGCCTAGGAACAGTGGGTTAACTGCCTGTTCAGGGGCAGAAGGACAGATCTGTACCTTGTCAGCTCGGGGATTCAAACTTGCAACCTTTTGGTTACTAGTCCAACGCTCTAACCACTAGGCTACCCTGCCACATTCAGTGGGCAAATACTGTAAACCTTATTTTGTAGACAGACACTCCTTTACTGAAGCTGTATTCCATGTGAATTTCGAGGCCAATCTATCTCCAAGGGCTTCATAAGTCAATGTTAATTTAGTGGAACCGAGTTTAAAAATAAACAGACAAAAGAAAAAAAGAAAAAAGAAAGGAAGAGCACGATTTAATTTACCTGCCGTCAAATCTATGCTTGAGGAAGTCAAAGAGTGCTTTCTGCATCATATCCGTCACCTGTGGAGAAAGAGAAGCCAAAAGAGGAGAAATTGTGAAGAGAGAGAGATTGGGAGAGAGTGAGAACGAGAGTGAGAACGAGAGTGAGAAAGAGACAGAGAGAGAGTGAGAGACAGAGAGAGACAGAAAGAGAGAGAGGGGGAGAAAGAGACAGAGAGAGAAAGAGAGAGAGACAGAGAGAGGGAGACAAAGAGAGACAGAGAGAGAAAGAGAGACAGAGAGAGAAAGAGAGAGAGAAAGAGAAAGAGAGACAGAGAGAGAAAGAGAGAGAGGGGGAGAAAGAGACAGAGAGAGAAAGAGAGAGAGACAGAGAGAGGGAGACAAAGAGAGACAGAGAGAGAAAGAGAGACAGAGAGAGAAAGAGAGAGAGAAAGAGAAAGAGAGACAGAGAGAGAAAGAGAGAGAGAAAGAGAAAGAGAGACAGAGAGAGAAAGAGAGTATGGTTAAAAAAGAGAACATTTAACTCTAACAGCCATGACATCAAGCAAACTTCCTGGGAAATCATTTATCAACTGGGTGTTCCTCACGGCCAGAGCACATGGTGCTAAGATGTCCCATGACGACAGCCTACGTGCAACGGACCATTTATCATTCTAACAATTCTATTGTAGCAGTTCTGATATTCAGTCATTTGACAGGGGGATACTGAAAATCATATCAAACATGCTATTTCATTTAATAGAGTTCTACCCTGATACTAAACAACTACAACTTCTACTGGATGAGTGCAATAGTGAAGCAGGATTTGGGGTCAATTCCATGATATTAAATTTACATTTACATTTAAGTCATTTAGCAGACGCTCTTATCCAGAGTAAATGTTTTATTTAACTAGGCAAGTCACTATCAGTCAACTCACTAGATAGATTCATATTATGTTACTGAAATGCAATGGAAAGTCCTCATAGTCAACAATAGACTAATTTCAGTCTAAAATGGATCTCCTGAAATGACTGAAGTTAGATGGTATCATGGAACTGGTCAGAGGCCTGCCAGTAAGGATGGTGGCCTATACAAAGATCCTTTAGTGGCTGGTTTAACAGCAGTCTAGTCTAGACACACAGTGATGCTGCTTCCAGGGTTCTCCTCTCTACTCTCTCTTCTCTTTCCTCTATCTCTCCTCTCGCCTCTCTCTTCTTTATCTCTCTTCTCTATCTCTATCTCTCTTTCCATCTCTCTCTTCTCTCTTATCTCCTCTCTCGCATCTCTCTTCTCTCCCTTCTTTCCTTTCTCTACTCTATCCCTCCTCTCTCTTCTCCTCTCTTTCTAATTTCAAACGATACTCTACTTCTGATGCTGAGCGTTTGCACCCAGAAGGTTGTTACCGTGGCAACAGAGCACACTGTGGGATGAGGCGACTGATTGTGTATCCTCCATGCAAGGAGGGAGAGAAAGAGAGAGAGCGAGAGGAAAGAAACTCCCTGTACTATGGTGTTCTGAGAATGACTAGAAAAAACATCAACAAAGCACCTCACTCAGCAGTCTAAATATAGACTCTAGTAGAGCTCTAACAGGCCTGTGTCAACACAGCATTAGAAAAACATTGCCTGCATATAAACATGAATGATTATAAACATGAAGTCAATAGAAACATCATCCAGCCATGAGGAGCTCTTCTCTCAATGAGATGTGATCATGACAGCCGCAACAACAATCATTTAACATGATGCACTGTTAATGTCATTCCACCAATGGGAGCTCTAGGATGGGCCCCGTGGGAGGAGTCAGAGGATGATCATGTGACTCGATGGCCGCCGCTGCTGCTGCTTACCTCATAGCCCTTGAGGGAGGGCCCCACCAGCACCACAGGCCTCATGGATGGCACCACGTCATAAGGGGGGACGTGTTCAGTCTGTAACAAAGTAACAAAGGAATCAGTGGAGCAGGGGGGAGGGGGCCTCTACTCAAAACCCATTGGATGAGAAGTCAGAGGGGAGGGACCTTTTACCTTCTCATCCAATGGGTTTTGAGAATGAGATGAGGAGAGAGGACAAGGAGTCAAGGAAATGCAATTGAGATTTTCCCACAATAATAAAATGGAATCGATGCAAACCACAGTATGGGATGTATGGATGATTGGGACAGCACAATCTGACTCAAATCTATTTCAAATGTTGTTGTTTTCTTTCTTTATTTAACTAGGTAAGTCAGTGAGTGGGATGTTAGATGGGAAGGATGTTAGAAGGGATGTTAGATGGGATGTTAGATGGGATGTTAGATGGGATGTTAGATGGGATGTTAGATGGGATGTTAGATGGGATGGGATGTTAGATGGGATGTTAGATGGGATGTTAGATGGGATGTTAGATGGGATGTTAGATGGGAAGGGATGTTAGAAGGGATGTTAAAAGGGACGTTAGATGGGATGTTAGATGGGATGTTAGATGGGAAGGGATGTTAGATGGGATGTTAAAAGGGACGTTAGATGGGATGTTAAAAGGGACGTTAGATGGGATGTTAGATGGGATGTTAGATGGGAAGGGATGTTAGATGGGATGTTAGATGGGATGTTAGATGGGAAGGGATGTTAGATGGGATGTTAAAAGGGACGTTAGATGGGATGTTAGATGGGATGTTAGATGGGAAGGGATGTTAGATGGGATGTTAGATGGGATGTTAGATGGGAAGGGATGTTAGATGGGATGTTAGATGGGATGTTAGATGGGATGTTAGATGGGACGTTAGATGGGATGTTAGATGGGATGTTAGATGGGATGTTAGATGGGATGTTCGATGGGATGTTAGATGGGAAGGGATGTTAGATGGGGTGTCAGTTTGGATGTTAGACGGGATGTTAGCAGGGATGTTAGAAGGGATGTTAGATGGGATGTAGGATGTGCACTGTACTATTGTAATGTAGACAGCTATAGTTGATGGAGACAGTTTGGTTTTACCATCACCCACTTACCACTTTTTGTTTCTGCTTTCCTGTGAAGTAAAACAAAACAGAATTGTCAATGTCTTGTAGTATTGTACTGTATCATAAGTCACCTTAACTTGTCAGGTCAGAGACCTGATGATCCTGTGATGATCAGAATGTGATTTACAGGAAATACATTTTCAACCGAGGATTATAACTGACACACGAAGTAAACATATACCCTTTAGATTCATCATCAAACATATAAAAAATGATCCTAATATCCTATGAGGCATATTCACAAAGTCACATGACTGAAGTTCAGGGGGGGTCAAAGTCTTGTCGATGGGTTCACCCTGTGGTAAGCCAAGTTTCAGAGCGCCTGCAGTCCTCAACTGGAGGAAGAGGATGGGAGAATACACTATATATATACACACTCTATGGATCCACAACCCAGCAGGCAAAAGTTGGTATGGGATGTTATAATGGCATCATATTCTGGTTGTAAACTGGTTTTCTGATTACTGGATTTCTGTAAACTTTCATACTTTGGTTGGTATCTGTTCAGATTACAACCAGTTAAAGACGTCTTTCTCTGATTGTTAAAAAGACGTCCAAAAAAACGTCCTTTTACAACCATAATACAACTTGACCATGATGTCACAAAAAGACGTCACAATGACGTTGTTGCAACCAGTTTGCCCGCTGGGAATCATTTATCTTAGGTTCTATGGAGAGACATGGGAAGGCTTAAACACTAAGCAATCCTTGCTCTACGTCTCATGTTGCCTTGACAAAGTTGTCTAGTTCTTCTCTAACCTAGCGGAGGGCCAGTAGGGGAGGACAACGTCCCCCCATCATGTCTAAGAGGCTCTCACCTGCAGAGGAGATAAGGGGTCTGATCGAGGCGGACACCTCATCCTCTACACTTGAGGAAGAATTGCCTCCAGACTTACTGGAAAAGACAAGAGGGAGATAAAAAGAAACACAAGAATCACAGAATTAATGTGGCGAACGGCGACGGGGTTCTAACTGCAGAATCCAGGCCTCATAGGGTGAACGAAGGACTCGAGGTGAGCCTCTCAACTCATCCCAAGTCTAGTCCTCTCATTACGCTGAATTAGTGTTAAAACTGAACAGGCCTAGTGCCGCGAATGGCTCTGAAGGCTAGTACAGGAGACAAACCACTCGTGACGGGAGCGTCCAGAGCGATTACACAGACAGAGCAGCTAGGTCGCTAGAAGAACCAAAGCATTACTGATTATTAAGGTCAGAGACCTTATAAATATTTAGGTTGTTCTATTCTGGATATGGATGGAGAGAAATGTAATTATTCTAAATGATCTGTAACACTTCCTATGAATACCCTCTTTATAACACATCATAAGCACATTTATAACCAAATGAGTTGTACTAATTTGACTAATTTGTCATAACCGAATCAGTTTTACTAAACTAAACATAGCACTGCTGGCCCCTTCCTAACCCCCTTCCCTGGGTAACAAGGTCTCTGACTGAGCGAGAGAGGACTGGTGATGGGCTGCCTTACCCTTGGACTCGCCCTCTCTTCTGTTCCTGCTGGATGCGGATGTTCTCTAGCTTTAGGGGACTGGGGATGAAGCCGATCTCACAGCCCTCCTTGACCAGCCGGCCGATCCACCAGTCGTTGTTGAACTTCTGGATGGGTTGGGGGTGTGGTTGAAAAATCAATTTCAGTACGTTTAAACAGGCAGTCCAATTATGATTTTTTCCCCCCACTAATTTGTCTTTTGACCAATCCGATCAGTTCTGAAAAAGATCTAATGTGAAAGATCTGATGTGATTGGTCAAAAGACCAATTAGTGGAAGAAAAGATCAGAATTGGGCTGCCTATCTAAACGCAGCCAAAATGACATGAACATAAGGAAATAAGCAGTTTTATCTCATTTGAACAGACAGTGAGTTTGTTTCAGAACAGAGGTACTAAATTCAGTGTATATGCCTTGCTGTTGTCATGACTGTACACGAGAATCCAAATAGGTCAGACCCCCTCTCATCCGCAGTGGACGGGAGGAAATAACTAGACGGGATTAACAACTCAAGTCCTGTTGTAAAGATTTAGGTCTCCCTCTCCAAATTCACCATAGGGTTGTGCTTTGTCTCAACAGACCTTTTTCCCGCTGAAACTCTAACATGTTCAAAAGCAACTACTGGAACAATATTTCTAACATAGAACGTGGGGAATGGTCTGAGGTGATATATAGAACACTAACGTCATTGTGTTTGTTATTTTGTGATGTCATTAAAAATGTTAGAAAGGAAATACTGTAACTTGGAAAGTAAACCCACGACATGTATGAAGTTTCCATAATATGCGTTGTGCATGTAATATAAAAAATGATACGTGTTTTTGTTAAGAGAGGGATGTGATTCGAGAAGCTATATGAGATCATTGTTTTACACAACTTTGTACAAATGACAAGTAATGCCCCGAGTGAGGTCAGAGAGCGGGTCAGCATGACGGAACCACCCCTTTCGCAACAAACTATATAAATGAACATAATAGACCAGAAAAGCGTCAAGCTGCAGCTTTACGTTTAAAGTGGTTTGAACTGTGACTATCAACACGAGGTAGAGACGATAGTCACCTCCTGGACAATCACTGGTACGGTTGATTAGCTGTCCTAAGTAAAGTGTCTTCGAAAGCGAATTTAAGTAGGACCATTATACTACTCTGCTCAAACCATCATATTATGCTACTCTCATCACCCCAATGGGAACCATCGACATGGCTGGCTAGCCTATCTTCAAAGAAGCATCTTCAATATCGAATGTAAGGAAAATAAACTGTGTAGTTCTGTGCAGGACTGCACGACAAGTCACTGGATACCAGACAACTACAAAGAAGAACAACAGTAGAAGACTTGTTGGAACCCTTTTGGAAAATCAGAACCTTAAAAGCATGTCACAAAAAGGCCCAACTCCTTTTGCAAGTCGACCATGTCCACCGAGAGATCTGGCAAACCAAGCGGACGGCGGGTCATGTGCAAAGTATATGGTTACTGTAAGTGAGAGTAGTTTCTGAAAGTACCAATGTTAAGTGTCTCTGTCCCCCCCTCTCCCTCCATCTCTTTTGGAACAAGCAGCCACGTTGTTGTCATTCCGCTAGGGACCTGTTTTGAGCGTATTAGGTTTCTAGTCAATAACCGATGCAAAGTGTGTGTGTTTATCCTGTGTTCTCATTTAATTAGCTAGTAAATAAATAATTAAACCAATTTGTGTAGTACTGAATCATAAGTTAGGCTGGGGTTTTTGCAGATGCATGGAGGTTACGACTGTTCAGAATGATGATATGATACGAGGTTATGATTAATAAGTTGACTGTTTATAGATGTGATAGGTAAAGACCTTCAGTGTTTAATTCGGGAGATGGTAACTCTTTAAAGAACCGCTCTCGTGATGCCCCAGATCCTAATGAGTTAATTGTTACATGACTAATTTCATCGGATAACAATTAAACATTGCTAGGTAATTAGATAAATGTCTTCAGATTAATGTTAAAGTCAAGTCACAACACTGTTGTAATAGTGGTTGATAACGTCCCTGGGTCAAATACATATCAAATTCAGGAGGTTGGTGGCACCTTAATTGGGGAGGACAGGCTCGTGATAATGGTTGGTGAGAAATGAGAGGTATGGTATCAAATACATCAATCACATGGTTTCCAGGTGTTTTATACCATTCCGTTTGCTTCATTCCGGCAATTATTATGAGCCGTCCTCCCCTCAGCAGCCTCCACTGATTCTGATTGCTATGCTTAATCTAGCTTGTCTGGTACAATGGTATAGTCCGAAAACTGCACACTCTGACCTAAATCATTTGACATTGAAAAGTACTTCACAAATGTATTTTATCAAAATCTGTTTGATTGTGTGCCACAGTTCAACCTTGTCTCTTGTGACAAAAAACATTACCTCCTTTATGTGAAGGAAGTCCTTAGCATCGAATGAGATGGCGGTTGCTGGCACCGGCACGTCCTCGTCCAATGCTCCACAGTAGCTGACGTTGGTCTTCACAGCAAAGGCCACGGCTTTAGCCTTTGGGAGAGAGGGAGGGACAAGGGTCAGTCAGAAAGCCGCAAAGTATTAACTTCAGTTCACATGAATGAACTGTGGCTTACAAGGCTTAATAAAGCCTTCATAAACTCTTTATAATGCCTACATGGGATGCTTCACAAATCATTTATAAGCAAATGTCATACAATATAAGGGTGCTATAACATATCCTTACATCTGCTTCTATGCCAATTGTGGCATAACCCTTCTACCATCCTTTACATAGCACAGTCTTCTTGCTGCACAAGTCCAAGTACTACCCTCATATTTCACTTAAAAACTTTAAAAAATATTTTATCCTTACTGAACACAACCTAGTGAGGTATCTCTCTCTATGGGTCTCACCTTGGCTCTCTCCAGCTGCACGGTGGCCTGCTGCTCCTTCTGCTCTCGGGTCTGGGCCGGGGCCTGGGTCCCCGGGCCCCCTTGGCTCGGGCTCTGGCCCTGGACCTGCCCCCGGCACCTCCCGCTCCTCCTCCAGAGAGACATCTGAGTCCGATGGTCTGCTTGTGTAGGAATCAGCTGAGCCCTGCAATACAACAGGACAGGGACAGACAGGAAGACAGCAGCTGTCACTATGATCACAGCCAGCGTCACCGTCACCAGGACGTCACCAGGTGGAGGAGGTTGTAGCATGACGTTCTACAGTACCCATAATGCTCTGTAACTGTATCCAGTTTATCTTACTAAACAGAGGTGAGGTGATTTGGAATTGAGGGGGAGGGGGGATTTTCTACTCTTCTCACCCACGTACTAAAGGTCACTTTTGAGACTTTTTCAGTGAGAACTTGAAACTGCCCATGGAGGTTATAGATTCAAATGATTTGGAAGACTATTTCAAAGAATGGCAGCTGAGTACAAATACCACTATTTAATACCACTATTACATCTTTAATAAATTTAATACAGCGTCAGTTTCACTCACTATAGTAGAATAACGGTTATCCCAGACTCAGTTAAAGTAGTTAAATAGGTACCTGGGGACAATACTGTTGGGTCTGTGGACAAGCTGATTTATGAGACTCACTTTAATCTGAGATTTCCTCCACTTTGACCTATCGGAGGCCTTCAAAGTGGGAATGGTCAAGACAGTATGGAAGTTTCAGAATAATCCTGACTAATATATTCTGAGATGACTGCAGTTTATTTTTAATTATCTTGGGGCACTATTGTACCAGGAAGAGCATGTCTCGTGATGAGCTAGCACTGCCTGAGACTTGATTGCCCAGATGTTTGATTACCACCAGTTACACATGACCACCAGTTGGTTACACATGACCACTGGTTGGTTACACATGACCACTGGTTACACATGACCACTGGTTGGTTACATGACCACTGGTTACACATGACCACTATTGGTTACATGACCACTGGTTACACATGACCACTGGTTGGTTACACATGACCACTGGTTGGTTACACATGACCACTGGTTGACCACCGTTACACATGACCACTGGTTACACATGACCACTGGTTACACATGACCACCGGTTGGTTACACACCACCGACACCGGTTGGTTACACATGACCACCGGTTGGTTACACATGACCACCGTTGGTTACACATGACCACCGGTTGGTTACAATGACCACTGGTTGGTTACACATGACCACTGGTTACACATGACCACTGGTTACACATTACCACTGGTTGGTTACACATGACCACTGGTTGGTGACCACCGGTTGGTTACACATGACCACTTTTGGTTACACATGACCACTTGGTTACTGGTTACACATGACCACTTGTTACACATGACCACTGGTTGGTTACACATGACCACGGTTGGTTACACATGACCACTGGTTACACATGACCACCGGTTGGTTACACATTACCACTGGTTGGTTACACATGACCACCGGTTGGTTACACATGACCACTGGTTGGTTACACATGACCACTGGTTACACATGACCACTATGACCACCGGTTGAGACCACTGACCACGGTTGGTTACACATGACCACTGGTTGGTTACATGACCACTGGTTGGTTACACATGACCACTGGTTATCATGACCACTGGTTGGTTACACATGACCACCGGTTGGTTACACATGACCACTGGTTACACACATGACCACTGGTTACAACTTGGTTACACATGACCACTGGTTGGTTACACATGACCACCGGTTGGTTACACATGACCACTGGTTACACATGACCACCGGTTGGTTACACATGACCACTTTGGTTACACATGACCACTGGTTGGTTACATGACCACCAGGTTGGTTACACATGACCACCGGTTGGTTACACATGACCACCGGTTGGTTACACATGACCACTTGTTACACATGACCACTGGTTGGTTACACATTACCACTGGTTGGTTACACATGACCACTGGTTGGTTACACATGACCACCGGTTGGTTACACATGACCACCGGTTGGTTACACATGACCACTTGGTTACACATGACCACTGGTTGGTTACACATGACCACTGGTTACACATGACCACTTGGTTACACATGACCACTGGTTACACACATGACCACCGGTTGGTTACACATGACCACCTGTTGGTTACACATGACCACTGGTTACACATGACCACTGGTTACACATGACCACTGGTTACACATGACCACTGGTTGGTTACACATGACCACTGGTTACACATGACCACTGGTTACACATGGTTGGTTACACATGACCACTGGTTGGTTACACATTGGTTACACATGACCACCGGTTGGTTACACATGACCACTGGTTACACATGACCACTGGTTACACATGACCACTGGGTTACACATGACCACCGGTTGGTTACACATGACCACTTTACACACATGACCACCTGTTGGTTACACATGACCACCGGTTGGTTACATACATGACCACTGGTTGGTTACACATGACCACTGGTTGGTTACACATGACCACCGGTTGGTTACACATGACCACTGGTTGGTTACACATGACCACTGGTTACACATGACCACTGGGGTTGTTACACATGACCACCGGTTGGTTACACATGACCACCGGTTGGTTACACATGACCACCGGTTGGTTACACATGACCACTGGTTGGTTACACCACTTTGGTTACACATGACCACCGGTTGGTTATACATTTACGTTTACCACCGGTTGGTTACACATGACCACTGGTTGGTTACACATGACCACCGGTGGTTACACATGACCACTGGTTGGTTACACATGACCACCGGTTGGTTACACATGACCACCGGTTGGTTACACATGACCACCGGTTGGTTACACATGACCACTGGTTGGTTACACATGACCACTGGTTGGTTACACATTACCACCACGGTTGGTTACCATGGTTTACACATGACCACTGGTTGGTTACACATGACCACCGACCACGGTTGGTTACACATGACCACCGGTTGGTTACACATGACCACTGGTTGGTTACACATGACCACTGGTTACACATGACCACTGGTTGGTTACACATGACCACCGGTTGGTTACACATGACCACCGGTTGGTTACACATGACCACTGGTTGGTTACACATGACCACCGGTTGGTTACACATGACCACTGGTTGGTTACACATGACCACATGACCACTGGTTACACATGACCACCGGTTGGTTACACATGACCACCGGTTGGTTACACCACCGGTTGGTTACACATGACCACTGGTTACACATGACCACTGGTTGGTTACACATGACCACTGGTTGGTTACACATGACCACTGGTTACACATGACCACCGGTTGGTTACACATGACCACTGGTTACACATGACCACTGGTTACACATGACCACCGGTTGGTTACACATGACCACCGGTTGGTTACACATGACCACCGGTTGGTTACACATGACCACTGGTTACACATGACCACTGGTTGGTTACACATGACCACTGGTTGGTTACACATGACCACTACCACCGGTTGGTTACACATGACCACTGGTTACACATGACCACTTGGTTACACATGACCACCGGTTGGTTACACATGGCCACTGGTTACACATGACCACTGGTTGGTTACACATGACCACTGGTTACACATGACCACTGGTTACACATGACCACTGGTTGGTTACACATGACCACTGGTTGGTTACACATGACCACCGGTTGGTTACACATGACCACTGGTTACACATGACCACTGGTTGGTTACACATGACCACCGGTTGGTTACACATGACCACTGGTTGGTTACACATGACCACTGGTTACACATGACCACTGGTTGGTTACACATGACCACTGGTTGGTTACACATGACCACTGGTTGGTTACACATGACCACTGGTTGGTTACACATGACCACTGGTTGGTTACACATGACCACTGGTTGGTTACACATGACCACTGGTTGGTTACCATTACCACTGGTTGGTTACACATGACCACTGGTTGGTTACACATTACACATGACCACCGGTTGGTTACACATGACCACTGGTTGGTTACACATGACCACTGGTTGGTTACACCACCGGTTGGTTACACATGACCACCGGTTGGTTACACATGACCACTGGTTGGTTACACATGACCACTGGTTGGTTACACATGACCACTGGTTGGTTACACATGACCACTGGTTGGTTACACATGACCACTGGTTGGTTACACATGACCACTGGTTGGTTACACATGACCACTGGTTGGTTACACATGACCACTGGTTGGTTACACATGACCACTGGTTGGTTACACATGACCACTGGTTGGTTACACATTACCATGACCACTGGTTGGTTACACATTACCACTGGTTGGTTACACATGACCACTGGTTGGTTACACATGACCACTGGTTGGTTACACATGACCACCGGTTGGTTACACATGACCACTGGTTGGTTACACATGACCACTGGTTGGTTACATATGACCACTGGTTACGCTCATATGTGAGCAGTGGTCCATAGGTAGCCGGACTGACCAGGAAGGGAAAGGGGGAGTCAGTTGTTCAACTGAATGCATTCAAATGTGTCTTCTGCATTTAACCCAACCCCTCTGAATCAGAGAGGTGCGGGGGGCTGCCATAATCGACAGCCACATCTTTCGGCGCCAAGGGAACAGTGGGTCAACTGGCTTGTTCAAGGGCAGAACGACAGATTTGTACCTTGTCAGCTCTGGGATTCGATCCAGCAACCTTTCGGTTACTGGCCCAACATTCTAACCACAAGGCAAACTGTCCGCGAAGGTTGGCTGTGACTAGAGCGTGAGTTAAAGTATTGACCCAAGCCTTGGCCTTAGAAGAACAGAGAGTGAATCTACTAAAGATAATGTAACGTCGTTCGTCTGTTGAATGAAGAGAGTCAGACCGAAATGCAGCGTGTAGGTTATTCATGACTTTAATGAAGGAATATCGCGGTACATGAAATAACTGTATATGAAAACAACAAACGAAACGTGAAACCTATTACAGCCTATCTGGTGACTACAACACTAAGACAGGAACAATCACCCACAAAATACAACGCGCACTCAGGCTACCTAAATACGGTTCCCAATCCGAGACAACGAGAATCACCTGACTCCAATTGGGAATCGCCTCAGGCAGCCAAGCCTAACTAGACACACCCCTAATCATACACAATCCCAATTAATACAAACCCTAATACGAAACACAACATATGAACCCATGTCACACCCTGGCCTACCCAAACATATACCAAAAACACAAAATACAATGACCAAGGCGTGACAGATAATCCAATTGGGGAACAACATTAACTCAAAGTGTGTGTGTGTGTGTGTGTGTGTGTGTGTGTGTGTGTGTGTGTGTGTGTGTGTGTGTGTGTGTGTGTGTGTGTGTGTGTGTGTGTGTGTGTGTGTGTGTGTGTGTGTGTGTGTGTGTGTGTGTGTGTGTGTGTGTGTGTGTGTGTACCTGAGTGCCTGTGTATGTGTGTCAATATCGCTTTAGGAACGTAGAAAGTCTCGCAGTCTGCTAAAATCCACAGACGCTAGTCATAGTACAGCACTTTTTACAACAGACAAGCTATTTCTTGGGCTTACTTCAGCACGGGCTCTATTGAATTGTGTGGGCCAATCACTAAATGCCAGGTCTGGGAAACAAAAAACGAGGAGGTTTGCTTATTTAGAAAATAAGTGATTGCTCTGAAAAAATTGCATCTTGAGTCAATGCTATTGTGCTGATTAATAGATCACATTAAGGTTCTGTGATAAAAGTACTATGAGCCTAATTATTAATCACAATCTTTAAATGTTTTTTACCGGGTGTAACCTTTATGGCACAAACACACGACACAAATCAACCTGCACGGCTCTTGTTCAAAGTATTTCTGTTAGTAATAGTAAAAGCCCCTGTTTTCACACTCTGTCTTATAACGGTGTGCTATTTGTGAAGCACTCACAAGCACCCAACTGACATACAGTATATTATAAGAACACCCTGTTAGAACAATCCCCCCCACACACACACACACACACACACACACACACACACACACACACACACACACACACACACACACACACACACACACACACACACACACACACACACACACACACACACACACACACACACACACACACTACCACCCAGCTCTTCTAGTGTTTTTGTAAACATTTATTCTCACGCCCCCCTCAACAAATACTACGTTCCTTTATATATATTCATTATATATCTTAATAAATAATTATAGCCGGTTGCTGGTCAGCCAATATATACAAAATGGATAACGGGGTATATGGGTAGTTAGATGGGTGCATTTTGGGGTACAGAATCTCTTCATGGCCATATTGTATGACTGCCGGGCTTCCAACGGAGCACTGACGTGACTCATGTCTATCTGACTCCAGTATATGACATCACAACGCACGCTCCTCTCTGTCCTCTCTGTCCTCAGCAGCAGAAATACAACACACTGCTGTTGCCGGGTGTAAAAATAGAAGCTTTGGCCCTTTAAACAAAGGCAGTAAATGCAGCAGGGCTATACCCTACATTTGGAGAGGCTGTGATATGAGGATACATTATACAATGATAACCTCACGCAGGAGCGAAACGGCCCTCTGGGGGATAGGATATAGCATTTACACACTGCTCTTCTCTCGCTATATAATGCTATCTCCATCTTTGTGCTCCTACGTGTGCTGTGCATTAAATGGATGGCTATAGTGTACATTGTATAGCTATCATCAGCCATTGAAATGTGCTGATGATATGATGCAGCTATTCAGATGCATTGGGCTGATGCTGACAGACACATATTGCTACTTATTCTTATACACATCATCACTAATTACACTCTCACGACTGTGTGCACGCACGCACACACACACACACACACACACACACACACGTCTGACTGTCTT
Source organism: Oncorhynchus gorbuscha (assembly GCF_021184085.1). Classification (NCBI taxonomy): domain Eukaryota; kingdom Metazoa; phylum Chordata; class Actinopteri; order Salmoniformes; family Salmonidae; genus Oncorhynchus; species Oncorhynchus gorbuscha. The sequence goes on along the minus strand of NW_025747780.1, from coordinate 1,913 downwards.
CTCCTTACATTGAACCCCCAGTCACCCCCAGCGGAGACCGCGATCCTTCCATCTACAGCATGAGACCGTCAGCTTACCTACAGTAAGCCCTGTGTTTGTGTGTGCACCACAGCTGAGCCACCTCCATCGACAAACACAAACACACACGCTCAAACACACACACACACGATCTGAAGCTAAACCCCCCCACCACTCACCGCCTCCGAGTCTTCAAATCCATGCAGGTACAAATTGTCATACATGGAGGTCTGCTATTTCAAAAGCACCTCTAGAAGAATAAAAGGAAGAGGGGAAAAAAACGAGAGAGCGGAGGAGGCTGTAGTGGAGGCTGTAGTGGAGGAACAGGAGGAGGAGGAGGCTGTAGTGGAGGAGGGGGAACAGGAGGAGGAGGAGGCTGTAGTGGAGGAGGGGAACAGGAGGAGGAGGGAGCCACCACAGAACACAGGATGGATGGGGGATGACGGTAAAAATAAATCCCTCCTTTTTCGGCCGGAAGAGGAGAATGGGTAATAGCAGTAGCAGAGCCTGTTTGGTTTCCCTAGGTCTGCTTGGTTTCCCCTAGGCCTGCTTGGTTTCCCCTAGGCCTGCTTGGTTTCCCCTAGGCCTGCTTGGTTTCCCTAGGCCTGCTTGGTTTCCCCTAGGCCTGCTTGGTCGATGGTTGTGCGTTAGCCCGAGCCTGGATGCTACTGGCTCACATTATAAAGCAGAGAGGCTCTCCCTAGAGGCAGCCCAATCCTGGCATTTAATCAGCCCTTCTAAACACACCGAACGGAGCAGCATAGAGAATCCTTCCTCAATATCAGCACCCGATGACAAAGCCAATGTGCAGCAAGTCGATTGGCTGTGCAGCAAGCCGATTGGCTGTACTGCCTCCACTCAGCTTGTGGACGCACACGCACTCTCTCCTTGACTGAGGGAGTATAGGAAGAGGGGATGACAGCAGCATCATTCTCTCTCTACCCATCGCTCTCTCCCTCCCCTCTTTCTCTCTATCTATCTATCTCTCGTTCTATCCATCTCTGTCCCCTCCTCTCTTTCTCTCTATCCATCCATCTATCTCTGTCCCCTTCTCTTTCTCTCTCTATCCATCTCTCTCCCCTCTTTCTCTCTATCATCCATCTTTCTCTCTCCCTCTTTCTCTCTATCATCCATCTTTCTCTCTCCCCTCATCTTTCTATCATCCATCTTTCTCTCTATCCATCTATCTCTATCCCCTCATCTTTCTCTCTCTCCCCTCTTTCTCTCTATCATCCATCTTTCTCTATCCATCTTTCTCTCTCCCCTCATCTTTCTCTCTCTCCCTCTTTCTCTCTATCATCCATCTTTCTCTCTATCATCCATCTTTCTCTCTATCTCATCTTTCTCCCTCCCCTCATCTTTCTATCCATCTATCTCTATCCCTTCCTCTCTATCCATTTATCTCTCTCTCCCCCTTCTTTCTTTCTATCCATCTCTCTCCTCTCTCTTCCAGTGTATAGGCTAAGCACCACAGATATAACCAGAATATAAAACAAAAGGAGCTGTATAGAGTATAATGGATAACCAGAATATAATTGACTTAGTCAAAATGGTTTGCTGTACCACAGTGTATTGCATGTTATAATTGTAAGCTTTCAGTCCGATAGTCACATTTTCATTCTGATGCTTATTTAAGTGTATCTGACAAATAGGAAAATAGCAGTTTCATAACATCTACTGGACCTTCTTATGGAAAGACACTAGTAGAAACAGTTCAAATAAAGACATTGGCCTGTAGATATATTTTGTACAGTATTTATATTACAAAAATATATATATGTAAAAGTGTATCTGCATAATAAGTTCATGAAATAATAACACAATTATGAGTTCTGGCCAACCCTCTTCCTAGAGAGATAGGTACAGTAAGCTTTTGCTCCAGCCTTGATGAAACA
>NW_025747779.1:0-46526 GCF_021184085.1 Oncorhynchus gorbuscha | reverse complement strand
TGTTGAAAATGCCCTGCTGAGGGCTAGTAGAGGGTAGTAGAGGTGTTGAAGCTGCCCTGCTGAGGGGTAGAGGGTAGTAGAGGTGTTGAAGATGCCCTGCTGAGGGTAGTAGAGGGTAGTAGAGGTGTTGAAGATGCCCTGCTGAGGGTAGTAGAGGTGATGAAGTTGCCCTGCTGAGGGTAGTAGAGTGTGGAAAATGCCCTGCTGCGGTAACAGGAGTTGATCCTCATTAAAGGGAGAAGCCCTGAATCTTTCAAACAGCAGAGAGGAGAGACTGGAAGGAGAGACGTTGACAAACACTGGGCCTCACCTGGGTCTCTGAGGGGGCCGATGCTGTCCTGCAGGAGAGCTGTGTTCGGGGAGGGGGGCCGATGCTGTCCTGCAGGAGAGCTGTGTTCAGGGGAGGGGGCCGATGCTGTCCTGCTTGAGAGCTGTGTTCAGGGAGGGGGACTCCTCAGGGAGAGGGGACTCCTCAGGGAGGGGGCCGATGCTGTCCTGCAGGAGAGCTGTGTTCAGGGAGGGAGACTCCACAGGGAGGGACTCTTCAGGGGAGGGGGCCGATGCTATCCTGCAGGAGAGCTGTGTTCAGAGAGGGGGACTCCTCAGGGAGGGGGCTGATGCTGTCCTGCAGGAGAGCTGTGTTCAGGGAGGGGGACTCCTCAGGGAGGGGGCCGATGCTGTCCTGCAGGAGAGCTGTGTTCAGGGAGGGGGACTCCTCAGGGAGGGGGCTCCTCGGGGAGGGGGGCGATGCTGTCCTGCAGGAGAGCTGTGTTCAGGAGGACTCCTCAGGGAGGGGGGCTCCTCAGAGAGGGACTCCTCAGGGGAGGGGGACTCCTCAGAGAGGGGGACTCCTCAGGGAGGGGGACTCCTCAGGGAGGGGGACTCCTCAGAGAGGGGACTCCTCAGGGAGGGGACTCCTCAGGGAGGGGACTCCTCAGAGAGGGGGACTCCTCAGGGAGGGGGACTCCTCAGGGAGGGGACTCCTCAGAGAGGGGGACTCCTCAGGGAGGGACTCCTCAGGAGGGGGACTCCTCAGGGGAGGAGGACTCCTCAGAGAGAGGGGACTCCTCAGAGAGGGGGACTCCTCGGGGAGGGGGACTCCTCAGAGAGGGGACTCCTCAGAGAGGGGACTCCTCAGGGAGGGGACTCCTCAGGGAGGGGGACTCCTCAGAGAGGGGACTCCTCAGGGAGGGGACTCCTCAGAGAGGGACTCCTCAGGGAGGGGGACTCCTCAGAGAGGGGACTCCTCAGGGAGGGGGGACTCCTCAGGGAGGGGACTCCTCAGAGAGGGGACTCCTCAGGGAGGGGACTCCTCAGAGAGGGGACTCCTCAGGGAGGGGACTCCTCAGGGAGGGGGACTCCTCAGAGAGGGGACTCCTCAGAGAGGGGGACTCCTCAGGGAGGGGACTCCTCGGAGAGGGGGACTCCTCAGGGAGGGGGACTCCTCAGAGAGGGGGACTCCTCAGAGAGGGGGACTCCTCAGAGAGGGGGACTCCTCAGAGAGGGGGACTGCACCTTTTGTTTTCTCTGTAATGTTCAGGCCTTTAACGACCAGCACAGATCAGATGCTCAGCTGTCCTTTACCTCAGTTTCTCTCGTTTCTCTCTTTTCTCTCGTTTCTCTCGTTTCTCTAGTTTCTCTGGCCGCACGGAAAGATCAATAAAGCTCAACATAGAAAAAGCTGTATTTAAAAAAGTATTTGGAGGAAAACAACAAATTCTTCTACGTCTCTATCATCCTACTTGTACAGATTCATTCCTATAAGCGTTCGTAAGAGATGGACAAGACACTATGTTCCAGTCGAGCCCTCCCTCCCTCCCTCCCCCTACGACTATAGAAACAGATGATACGTTTTGGAACATCATTACTGAGAGGGGCTCGGTCTGGGGTGGGCTTCACACGGCATATGAGAGAGAGAGGGAGAGAAAGAGAGAGAGAGAGAGAGAGAGAGAGAGAGAGAGAGAGAGAGAGAGAGAGAGAGAGAGAGAGAGAGAGAGAGGGAGGCAGGGAGGGAGGGAGGGAGATAGAGAGAGAGAGAGAGAGAGAGAGGGAGGGAGATATTTCAGTGGTCATTTACAGACATGTTTATTCACGCTGGGTTGTGGACCACAAAGATGGTTCTGAATGAGAGGAAATAGTAGTTACTAAGGGCACCGTGCCCAGTATTACCCATACTACACTGTTCCCTACATAGGGCTCTACCTATAGTACACCACATTACCCATACTACACTGTTCCCTACGTAGGGCTCTACCTATAGTACACCACATTACCCATACTACACTGTTCCCTACGTAGGGCTCTACCTATAGTACACCACATTACCCATACTACACTGTTCCCTACGTAGGGCTCTACCTATAGTACACCACATTACCCATACTACACTGTTCCCTACGTAGGGCTCTACCTATAGTACACCACATTACCCATACTACACTGTTCCCTACGTAGGCTCTACCTATAGTACACCACATTACCCATACTACACTGTTCCCTACGTAGGGCTCTACCTATAGTACACCACATTACCCATACTACACTGTTCCCTACGTAGGGCTCTACCTATAGTACACCACATTACCCATACTACACTGTTCCCTACGTAGGGCTCTACCTATAGTACACCACATTACCCATACTACACTGTTCCCTACGTAGGGCTCTACCTATAGTACACCACATTACCCATACTACACTGTTCCCTACGAGGGCTCTACCTATAGTACACCACATTACCCATACTACACTGTTCCCTACGTAGGGCTCTACCTATAGTACACCACATTACCCATACTACACTGTTCCCTACGTAGGGCTCTACCTATAGTACACCACATTACCCATACTACACTGTTCCCTACGTAGGGCTCTACCTATAGTACACCACATTACCCATACTACACTGTTCCCTACGTAGGGCTCTACCTATAGTACACCACATTACCCATACTACACTGTTCCCTACGTAGGGCCTCTACCTATAGTACACCACATTACCCATACTACACTGTTCCCTACGTAGGGGCTCTACCTATAGTACACCACATTACCCATACTACACTGTTCCCTACGTAGGGCTATAGTACACCACATTACCCATACTACACTGTTCCCTAGTAGGGCTCTACCTATAGTACACCACATTACCCATACTACACTGTTCCCATTAGGGCTCTACCTATAGTACACCACATTACCCATACTACACTGTTCCCTACGTAGGGCTCTACCTATAGTACACCACATTACCCATACTACACTGTTCCCTACGTAGGGCTCTACCTATAGTACACCACATTACCCATACTACACTGTTCCCTACGTAGGGCTCTACCTATAGTACACCACATTACCCATACTACACTGTTCCCTACGTAGGGCTCTACCTATAGTACACCACATTACCCATACTACACTGTTCCCTACGTAGGGCTCTACCTATAGTACACCACATTACCCATACTACACTGTTCCCTACGTAGGGCTCTACCTATAGTACACCACATTACCCATACTACACTGTTCCCTACGTAGGGCTCTACCTATAGTACACCACATTACCCATACTACACTGTTCCTACGTAGGGCTCTGCCTATAGTACACCACATTACCCATACTACACTGTTCCCTACGTAGGGCTCTACCTATAGTACACCACTGTATACACTGTTCCCTACGTAGGGCTCTACCTATAGTACACAACCCATAGTATACTACCCATAGGGCTCTGGTCAAATGTAGTGTACAACCCATAGTACACCACCCATAGTACACCACCCATAGTACACTACCCATAGTACACTACACATAGTTCACTACCCATAGTACACCACCCATAGTACCCTACTCATAGTACACTACCCATAGTACACCACCCATAGTACACCACCCATAGTACACTACCCATAGTACACTACACATAGTTCACTACCCATAGTACACCACCCATAGTACACTACTCATAGTACACTACCCATAGTACACCACCATAGTACACCACCATAGTACACTACCCATAGTACCCATAGTACTACCCATAGTACACACACATAGTACACTACCCATACACATAGTACACTACACATAGTACACCACCCATAAATTACACTACACCCATAGTACACTACACATAGTACACTACCCATAGTACACTACACATAGTACACTACCATAGTACACTACACATAGTACACTACCCATAGTACACCACCCAGTACACTACCCATAGTACACTACCCATAGTACACCCCAACCATTGGTCTCTGGTCAAATGCAGTGTACTATGTAGGAGTAGTATGATGTAGTGTACTATGTCTGGAGTAGTATGATGTAGTGTACTATGTCGGGAGTAGTATGATGTAGTGTACTATGTAGGAGTAGTATGATGTAGTGTACTATGTAGGAGTAGTATGATGTAGTGTACTAATGTAGTGTACTATGTAGGGAGTAGTATGATGTAGTGTACTATGTAGGGAGTAGTATGATGTAGTGTACTATGTAGGGAGTAGTATGATGTAGTGTACTATGTAGGGAGTAGTATGATGTAGTGTACTAATGTAGTGTACTATGTAGGGAGTAGTATGATGTAGTGTACTATGTAGGGAGTAGTATGATGTAGTGTACTAATGTAGTGTACTATGTAGGGAGTAGTATGATGTAGTGCACTATGTAGGGAGTAGTATGATGTAGTGTACTATGTAGGGAGTAGTATGATGTAGTGTACTAATGTAGTGTACTATGTAGGGAGTAGTATGATGTAGTGCACTATGTAGGGAGTAGTATGTACCATTTGAGCCCCAGGTCTGGTTATCTCTCATTGTTAACCAGGGAGTAGTGTGATGTAGTGTACTATGTAGGGAGTAGTATGATGTAGTGTACTAATGTAGTGCACTATGTAGGGAGTAGTATGTACCATTTGAGCCCCAGGTCTGGTTATCTCTCATTGTTAACCAGGGTGTAGTGTGATGTAGTGTACTACGTAGGGGGTAGTATGTACCATTTGAGCCCCAGGTCTGGTTATCTCTCATTGTTAACCAGGGTGTAGTGTGATGTAGTGTACTACGTAGGGGTTAGTATGTACCATTTGAGCCCCAGGTCTGGTTATCTCTCATTGTTAACCAGCTTTCCAATCCGTCTGTAATACATTCAGCTCTGCCACCACGTTGAGGCCCTGTGACTTTACTCACATTTACAATCTTAAGTATGAACCAGCGTTGAGGAAAATTGAAGTTGGATCCAAAATAAAAAAATGAATGAGTAGATAAATAAATAAATAGGTGCTGTTTTTTTGTGGGTTTTTTTAACGGATCAAATTGACAGTTTTCATTAACCGACACACCAACAGCTTTTTCATGTTGGCGTTGGCGTTCTCGGCCTTGGCGTTGGCGGGTGGGCGAGTGGCAGGCGAGAGAGCAGTGTTGGCGTTTGTTGTCTGTAGGTAACTAAACCTTTATAGTCCCTGACTAGACACAGAATAATGTCTCTCTCTCTGTCTCTCTCTCTCTCTCTCTCTCTCTCTCTCTCTCTCTCTCTCTCTCTCTCTGTTTCTCTCTCTCTCTCCCAGTCTTATCAGGTTGTACCAAGCAGTACATATCAGCAGGATATACATAAATAGTAGCAGTACCATTATGATTATCAAAAGACTCTAAAATGGGCCCACAACATTTCCTTCCCTTTATCAGACCAAGAATGCACCCTATTCCCCCATAGAGCTCTGGACTAAAGTAGTGCACTATATAGGGAATAGGGCTCTGGTCTAAAGTAGTGTACTATATAGGGAATAGGGCTCTGGTCTATAGTAGTGTACTATATAGGGAATAGGGCTCTGGACTATAGTAGTGCACTATATAGGGAATAGGGCTCTGGTCTAAAGTAGTGTACTATATAGGGAATAGGGCTCTGGTCTATAGTAGTGCACTATATAGGGAATAGGGCTCTGGACTATAGTAGTGTACTATGTAGGGTATAGGGCTCTGGTCTAAAGTAGGGCACTATATAGGGAATAGGGCTCTGGACTAAAGTAGTGCACTATATAGGGAATAGGGCTCTGGTCTAAAGTAGTGTACTATATAGGGAATAGGGCTCTGGTCTATAGTAGTGCACTATATAGGGAATAGGGCTCTGGACTAAAGTAGTGCACTATATAGGGAATAGGGCTCTGGTCTAAAGTAGTGTACTATATAGGGACTAGGGCTCTGGTCTATAGTAGTGTACTATATAGGGAATAGGGCTCTGGTCTAAAGTAGTGTACTATATCGGGAATAGGGCTCTGGTCTAAAGTAGTGTTCTATATAGGGAATAGGGCTCTGGTCTAAAGTAGTGTACTATATAGGGACTAGGGCTCTGGTCTATAGTAGTGTACTATATAGGGAATAGGGCTCTGGTCTAAAGTAGTGTACTATATCGGGAATAGGGCTCTGGTCTAAAGTAGTGTTCTATATAGGGAATAGGGCTCTGGTCTAAAGTAGTGCACTATATAGGGAATATAAACCAAGACACAAATCAGGCTACCATAGACAGCACCTTCTATCAGTTATCAGGTTGTCCGTCCCTGGACTAGCAGGTGGACTGGATCCTCCACCTCTACAACATGATCATAGTTACCAGACAAGACAGAGACCAGGGCTTCCTGTCCTAAATCACACCCTATCCCCCCGAATGTAGTGCACTACTTAATGGACTAGAGTGCAGAGGACCCTGGTCAACAGTAGTGTGCTGTATATATATATATATATATATATATATATAAATAGGGAACATGGTGTTATCTGTAGCTCAGTTGGTAGAGCATGGCGCTTGTAACGCCAGGGTAGTGGGTTCGATCCCCGGGACCACCCATACGTAGAATGTATGCACACATGACTGTAAGTCGCTTTGGATAAAAGCGTCTGCTAAATGGCATATATTATTATTATTATATTATTTGATGGTTGAGACCAAGTCACGCTTTCTCTCTCCTCGTCTCATTAGTTTTTAGGTGCGTCGTGTTGCGATAGGGGATTATTATTTATCCTCAGGGGGGTCCCCATCGCTCCGTGTTTCTGTCACAAATGGCATTACTAGTCCCTTTTGTAGCGCACACCTTTATGCACAGAGCCCTATTGGGCCATTCCTGGTGCATATGTAAAGTAGTGTGTACTGTAAAGGGAATAGGGAAGCATTTGGGACTCGGACCCACTGTGTTGTAGACCCCTGAAGAATTCTATTAACCCTGGACGTGTCTGCTTTAACAACATCCCACCCTGCTTAGCACCGGCAGATTGATTCTGAGGGGGGGTGAGGGGTTGGAGGGGGGATGAGGGGTTGGAGGGGGGGGGGTGTATAATGAAGGATAGAATCATTGACTTTTAACAGAACGGCTCAAATGTAATAGAAAAGGCCATCTCAGTCCTTCCTGTTTCCCCCCACCCCATCACCAGCCTCACAGGTCTATACCATCCTAGCTCTACAAGATAAACATCGCAGGTCTATACCATCCTAGCTCTACAAGATAAACATCGCAGGTCTATACCATCCTAGCTCTACAAGATAAACATCGCAGGTCTATATCATCCTAGCTCTACAAGATAAACATCGCAGGTCTATACCATCCAAGGACTCTACAAGATACACATCGAGGTCTATACCATCCTAGCTCTACAAGATAAACATCGGGTCTATACCATCCTAGCTCTACAAGATAAACATTGCAGGTCTATACCATCCTAGCTCTACAAGATAAACATCGCAGGTCTATACCATCCTAGCTCTACAAGATAAACATCACAGATCTATACCATCCTAGCTCTACAAGATAAACATCACAGGTCTATACCATCCTAGCTCTACAAGATAAACATCGCAGGTCTATACCATCCTCGCTCTACAAGATAAGCATCACAGGTCTATACCATCCTAGCTCTACAAGATAAACATCGCAGGTCTATACCATCCTAGCTCTACAAGATAAACATCGCAGGTCTATACCATCCTAGCTCTACAAGGTAAACATCACAGGTCTATACCATCCTACCATCCTGAAAGAATAACATGCTGGAATTACTTTCTACAAGGGACCATAGCAGTGCACTGTGTAGTAGGGTATAAGGTGCCATTTGTGACCAAGCCTTGGCTTCCCCTTAGTCTGTACAGACTCTTCCCCTACAATCCTTGGTCTTCTCCTTAGCCTGTACAGGCTCTTCCCCTACAAGCCTTGGTCTTCCCCTTAGTCTGTACAGACTCTTCCCCTACAATCCTTGGTCTTCTCCTTAGCCTGTACAGGCTCTTCCACTACAAGCCTTGGTCTTCTTCTTAGTCTGTACAGACTCTTCCCCTACAATCCTTGGTCTTCTCCTTAGCCTGTACAGACTCTTCCCCTACAAGCCTTGGTCTTCTCCTTAGCCTGTACAGACTCTTCCCCTACAAGCCTTGGTCTTCTCCTTAGCCTGTACAGGCTCTTCCCCTACAATCCTTGGTCTTCTCCTTAGTCTGTACAGACTCTTCCCCTACAATCCTTGGTCTTCTCCTTAGTCTGTACAGACTCTTCCCCTACAAGCCTTGGTCTTCTCCTTAGTCTGTACAGGCTCTTCCCCTACAAGTCTTGGTCTTCTCCTTAGTCTGTACAGACTCTTCCCCTACAATCCTTGGTCTTCTCCTTAGTCTGTACAGGCTCTTCCCCTACTAGCTTTGGTCTTCTCCTTAGTCTGTACAGGCTCTTCCCCTACAAGCCTTGGTCTTCTCCTTAGTCTGTACAGACTCTTCCCCTACAATCCTTGGTCTTCTCCTTAGTCTGTACAGACGCTTCCCCTACAAGCCTTGGTCTTCTCCTTAGTCTGTACAGACGCTTCCCCTACAAGCCTTGTTCTTCTCCTTAGTCTGTACAGACTCTTCCCCTACAAGCCTTGGTCTTCTCTCCTTACAGGGAGGATTCTGGGTAACACATCGACTGGGTTAATAAAGATGGTATTTAAAGGACCTGTTCTGACGTTCTGTATCTCTAGGGGTATTTAAAGGTAAATGTTTCTGAGGCTGAAAACAGCAGCAGATACGTGTCCTAATGCCATCCCAGGACATACAGTACACCTGCTAAAGGGTTTCTCTCTGCTCTGTGTTTCACAGCGTCCTGTGCAGAGCAGACTGAAGGAAAGACCTAGTTAAGGCGCCTTACTTCCTGGAAGAAAATCTGTGTCATAGCCCCTTCGGGCAGGACTTCACAGGAGGGACTCCCCAACGCCCGTTTTGGTGTTCCGCAGCTTTAAAAGACAAGCCCCTCCCCCCGCTGTCTCTCTCTCATCCCCGATGCAGAAATTAAATGGACTGTGTCGCTCTGCTTTGCTTTCAATGCAAACGGCGCCGAGCTCTGCTTAACCTGTCGCACCTCTGAGAGAGCCTGATGAGCTCACTAAACATACATGTTACATACAAACCCCATGTCTATACATGTTACATACAAACCCCATGTCTATACATGTTACATACAATCCCCATGTCTATACATGTTACATACAAACCCCATGTCTATACATGTTACATACATGTTGTCCTGAGACAAACCCCATGTCTATACATGTTACATACATGTTGTCCTGGGACAAACCCCATGTCTATACATGTTACATACATGTTGTCCTGAGACAAACCCCATGTCTATACATGTTACATACATGTTGTGCTGGGACAAACCCCATGTCTATACATGATGTCCTGGGACAAACCCCTTGTCTATACATGTTACATACATGATGTCCTGGGACAAACCCCATGTCTATACATGTTACATACATTATGTCCTGGGACAAACCCCTTGTCTATACATGATGTCCTGGGACAAACCCCATGTCTATACATGATGTCCTGGGACAAACCCCATGTCTATACATGATGTCCTGGGACAAACCCCTTGTCTATACATGATGTCCTGGGACAAACCCCATGTCTATACATGTAACATATCCCTTCGGTTTGAGTCCCGGAGGACAACCCAGGAAGGTGATTGTTACTGTCAGCATGCAAACCGGGAGACAAAACCCTGTTCAGTGTTCAACAGGGAACAGTGAAACAGCTCTCCAGGACAGACCAGAGTTTCAACCTCTCCAGGACAGACCAGAGTTTCAACCTCTCCAGGACAGACCAGAGTTTCAATCTCTCTAGGACAGACCAGAGTTTCAACATTCCCAGAACAGACCAGAGTTTCAACCTCTCCAGGACAGACCAGAGTTTCAACCTCTCCAGGACAGACCAGAGTTTCAACCTCTCCAGGACAGACCAGAGTTTCAACCTCTCTAGGACAGACCAGAGTTTCAACATTCCCAGAACAGACCAGAGTTTCAACCTCTCCAGGACAGACCAGAGTTTCAACCTCTCCAGGACAGAACAGAGTTTCAACCTCTCCAGGACAGACCAGAGTTTCAACCTCTCCAGGACAGAACAGAGTTTCAACCTCTCCAGGACAGACCAGAGTTTCAACCTCTGCAGGACAGACTAGAGTTTCAACCTCTCCAGGACAGACCAGAGTTTAAACCTCTCCAGGACAGACCAGAGTTTCAACCTCTCCAGGACAGACCAGAGTTTCAACCTCTCCAGGACAGACCAGAGTTTCAACCTCTCCAGGACAGACCAGAGTTTCAACCTCTGCAGGACAGACCAGAGTTTCAACCTCTCCAGGACAGACCAGAGTTTCAACCTCTCCAGGACAGACCAGAGTTTCAACCTCTCCAGGACAGACCAGAGTTTCAACCTCTCCAGGACAGACCAGAGTTTCAAACTCTCCAGGACAGACCAGAGTTTCAACCTCTCCAGGACAGACCAGAGTTTCAACCTCTCCAGGACAGACCAGAGTTTCAACCCTCTAGGACAGACCAGAGTTTCAACCTCTCCAGGACAGACCAGAGTTTCAATCTCTCCAGGACAGACCAGAGTTTCAACCTCTCCAGGACAGACCAGAGTTTCAACCTCTCCAGGACAGACCAGAGTTTCAACCTCTCCAGGACAGACCAGAGTTTCAACCTCTCCAGGACAGACCAGAGTTTCAACCTCTCCAGGACAGACCAGAGTTTCAACCTCTCCAGGACAGACCAGAGTTTCAACCTCTCCAGGACAGACCAGAGTTTCAACCTCTCCAGGACGGACCAGAGTTTCAACCTCTCCAGGACAGACCAGAGTTTCAACCTCTCCAGGACAGACCAGAGTTTCAACCTCTCCAGGACAGACCAGAGTTTCAACCTCTCCAGGACAGACCAGAGTTTCAACCTCTCTAGGACAGACCAGAGTTTCAACTCTCCAGGACGGACCAGAGTTTCAACCTCTCCAGGACAGACCAGAGTTTCAACCTCTCCAGGACAGACCAGAGTTTCAACCTCTCCAGGACAGACCAGAGTTTCAACCTCTCTAGGACAGACCGGAGTTTCAACCTCTCCAGGACAGACCAGAGTTTCAACCTCTCCAGGACAGACCAGAGTTTCAACCTCTCTAGGACAGACCAGAGTTTCAACATTCCCAGAACAGACCAGAGTTTCAACCTCTCCAGGACAGACCAGAGTTTCAACCTCTCCAGGACAGAACAGAGTTTCAACCTCTCCAGGACAGACCAGAGTTTCAACCTCTCCAGGACAGACCAGAGTTTCAACCTCTCCAGGACAGACCAGAGTTTCAACCTCTCCAGGACAGACCAGAGTTTCAACCTCTCCAGGACAGACCAGAGTTTCAACCTCTCCAGGACAGACCAGAGTTTCAACCCTCCAGGACAGACCAGAGTTTCAACCTCTCCAGGACAGACCAGAGTTTCAACCTCTCCAGGACAGACCAGAGTTTCAACCTCTCCAGGACAGACCAGAGTTTCAACCTCTCTAGGACAGACCAGAGTTTCAACCTCTCCAGGACAGACCAGAGTTTCAACCTCTCCAGGACAGACCAGAGTTTCAACCTCTCCAGGACAGACCAGAGTTTCAACCTCTCCAGGACAGACCAGAGTTTCAACCTCTCCAGGACAGACCAGAGTTTCAACCTCTCCAGGACAGACCAGAGTTTCAACCTCTCCAGGACAGACCAGAGTTTCAACCTCTCCAGGACAGACCAGAGTTTCAACCTCTCCAGGACGGACCAGAGTTTCAACCTCTCCAGGACAGACCAGAGTTTCAACCTCTCCAGGACAGACCAGAGTTTCAACCTCTCCAGGACAGACCAGAGTTTCAACCTCTCTAGGACAGACCAGAGTTTCAACCTCTCCAGGACAGACCAGAGTTTCAACCTCTCCAGGACAGACCAGAGTTTCAACCTCTCTAGGACAGACCAGAGTTTCAACATTCCCAGAACAGACCAGAGTTTCAACCTCTCCAGGACAGACCAGAGTTTCAACCTCTCCAGGACAGAACAGAGTTTCAACCTCTCCAGGACAGACCAGAGTTTCAACCTCTCCAGGACAGACCAGAGTTTCAACCTCTCCAGGACAGACCAGAGTTTCAACCTCTCCAGGACAGACCAGAGTTTCAACCTCTCCAGGACAGACCAGAGTTTCAACCTCTCCAGGACAGACCAGAGTTTCAACCTCTCTAGGACAGACCAGAGTTTCAACATTCCCAGAACAGACCAGAGTTTCAACCTCTTCAGGACAGACCAGAGTTTCAACCTCTCCAGGACAGAACAGAGTTTCAACCTCTCCAGGACAGACCAGAGTTTCAACCTCTCCAGGACAGACCAGAGTTTCAACCTCTCCAGGACAGACCAGAGTTTCAACCTCTCCAGGACAGACCAGAGTTTCAACCTCTCCAGGACAGACCAGAGTTTCAACCTCTCCAGGACAGACCAGAGTTTCAACCTCTCCAGGACAGACCAGAGTTTCAACCTCTCCAGGACAGACCAGAGTTTCAACCTCTCCAGGACAGACCAGAGTTTCAACCTCTCCGGGACAGACCAGAGTTTCAACCTCAAGCAGCCTGTCTTCTGTCTCTGTTGAAGGTAATGAGAGTGCATTACTGTGCTCCCTATTGGATGAGAGAAGCTGAGAACATGTGTTACTGTGCTCCCTATTGGATGAGAGAAGCTGAGAACATGTGTTACTGCGCTCCCTATTGGATGAGAGAAGCTGAGAACATGTGTTACTGCGCTCCCTATTGGATGAGAGAAGCTGAGAACATGTGTTACTGCGCTCCCTATTGGATGAGAGAAGCTGAGAACATGTGTTACTGCGCTCCCTATTGGATGAGAGAAGCTGAGAACAAGTGTTACTGCACTCCCTATTGGATGAGAGAAGCTGAGAACATGTGTTACTGCGCTCCCTATTGGATGAGAGAAGCTGAGAACATGTGTTACTGCGCTCCCTATTGGATGAGAGAAGCTGAGAACATGTGTTACTGCGCTCCCTATTGGATGAGAGAAGCTGAGAACACGTGTTCCTGCGCTCCCTATTGGATGAGAGAAGCTGAGAACATGTGTGACTGCGCTCCCTATTGGATGAGAGAAGCTGAGAACATGTGTTACTGCGCTCCCTATTGGATGAGAGAAGCTGAGAACACGTGTTACTGTGCTCTAGGGTTGTTGTGTTAGACAGACAGACAGATCATATGGCATCATTCACCGGATGCTGGTGGCAAGACAAAATCAGAGAGGCAATGAGGTCCTTTATCTACTTCCCCAGAGCCAGAGGAACTAGTGGATACCATTTGTATGTCTCTGTGTCCAGTATGAAGGAAGTTAGAGGTAGATTCGCTGAGGCTAATGCTAACTAGCGTTAGCGCGACGGTAACGCTAGTTCGCAGTAGCACTAGTGCTCGTTAGCAACTTCCCTTAAACTGCACACAGAGACATAGAAATGGTGTCCGCGAGTTCATCAGACTCTGGGGAAGTAGATAAAGGACCTCAATGCCAAAATCCCAAAAGTATCCCTTTAAAGAGCTACAGATCTATAGTTTCACCTGTCTTTAGACTAGGAGCTACAGGGCTAATGTTTCACCTCTATTTAAACTAGGAGCTACAGGGCTAATGTTTCACCTGTCTTTAAACTAGGAGCTACAGGGCTAATGTTTCACCTCTATTTAAACTAGGAGTTACAGGGCTAATTTTTCACCTGTCTTTAAACTAGGAGCTACAGGGCTAATGTTTCACCTGTCTTTAAACTAGGAGCTACAGGGCTAATGTTTCACCTGTCTTTAAACTAGGAGCTACAGGGCTAATGTTTCACCTGTCTTTAAACTAGGAGCTACAGGGCTAATGTTTCACCTGTCTTTAAACTAGGAGCTACAGGGCTAATGTTTCACCTGTCTTTAAACTAGGAGCTACATGGCTAATGTTTCACCTCTATTTAAACTAGGAGTTACAGGGCTAATTTTTCACCTGTCTTTAAACTAGGAGCTACAGGGCTAATGTTTCACCTGTCTTTAAACTAGGAGCTACAGGGCTAATGTTTCACCTGTCTTTAAACTAGGAGCTACAGGGCTAATGTTTCACCTGTCTTTAAACTAGGAGCTACAGGGCTAATGTTTCACCTGTCTTTAAACTAGGAGCTACAGGGCTAATGTTTCACCTGTCTTTAAACTAGGAGCTACAGGGCTAATGTTTCACCTCTATTTAAACTAGGAGCTACAGGGCTAATGTTTCACCTCTATTTAAACAAGGAGCTACAGGGCTAATGTTTCACCTCTATTTAAACAAGGAGCTACAGATCTATAGTTTCACCTCTATTTAAACTAGGAGCTACAGGGCTAATGTTTCACCTCTATTTAAACTAGGAGCTACAGGGCTAATGTTTCACCTCTATTTAAACTAGGAGCTACAGATCTATAGTTTCACCTGTCTTTAAACTAGGAGCTACAGGGCTAATGTTTCACCTCTATTTAAACTAGGAGCTACAGGGCTAATGTTTCACCTCTATTTAAACTAGGAGCTACAGGGCTAATGTTTCACCTGTCTTTAAACTAGGAGGTACAGGGCTAATCTTTCACCTCTATTTAAACTAGGAGCTACAGGGCTAATGCTTCACCTCTATTTAAACTAGGAGCTACAGATCTATAGTTTCACCTGTCTTTAACCTAGGAGCTACAGGGCTAATGTTTCACCTCTATTTAAACTAGGAGCTACAGGGCTAATGTTTCACCTGTCTTTAAACTAGGAGCTACAGGGCTAATGTTTCACCTGTCTTTAAACTAGGAGCTACAGGGCTAATGTTTCACCTCTATTTAAACTAGGAGCTACAGGGCTAATGTTTCACCTCTATTTAAACTAGGAGCTACAGGGCTAATGTTTCACCTCTATTTAAACTAGGAGCTACAGGGCTAATGTTTCACCTCTATTTAAACTAGGAGCTACAGGGCTAATGTTTCACCTCTATTTAAACTAGGAGCTACAGGGCTAATGTTTCACCTCTATTTAAACTAGGAGCTACAGGGCTAATGTTTCACCTCTATTTAAACTAGGAGCTAAAGGGCTAATGTTTCACCTCTATTTAAACTAGGAGCTACAGGGCTAATGTTTCACCTGTCTTTAAACTAGGAGCTACAGGGCTAATGTTTCACCTCTATTTAAACTAGGAGCTACAGGGCTAATGTTTCACCTCTATTTAAACTAGGAGCTACAGGGCTAATGTTTCACCTCTATTTAAACTAGGAGCTACAGGGCTAATGTTTCACCTCTATTTAAACTAGGAGCTACAGGGCTAATGTTTCACCTCTATTTAAACTAGGAGCTACAGGGCTAATGTTTCACCTCTATTTAAACTAGGAGCTACAGGGCTAATGTTTCACCTCTATTTAAACTAGGAGCTACAGGGCTAATGTTTCACCTGTCTTTAAACTAGGAGCTACAGGGCTAATGTTTCACCTCTATTTAAACTAGGAGCTACAGGGCTAATGTTTCACCTCTATTTAAACTAGGAGCTACAGATCTATAGTTTCACCTGTCTTTAAACTAGGAGCTACAGGGCTAATGTTTCACCTGTCTTTAAACTAGGAGCTACAGGGCTAATGTTTCACCTGTCTTTAAACTAGGAGCTACAGGGCTAATGTTTCACCTGTCTTTAAACTAGGAGCTACAGGGCTAATGTTTCACCTGTCTTTAAACTAGGAGCTACAGGGCTAATGTTTCACCTGTCTTTAAACTAGGAGCTACAGGGCTAATGTTTCACCTCTATTTAAACTAGGAGCTACAGGGCTAATGTTTCACCTCTATTTAAACTAGGAGCTACAGGGCTAATGTTTCACCTCTATTTAAACTAGGAGCTACAGGGCTAATGTTTCACCTGTCTTTAAACTAGGAGCTACAGGGCTAATGTTTCACCTCTATTTAAACTAGGAGCTACAGGGCTAATGTTTCACCTCTATTTAAACTAGGAGCTACAGGGCTAATGTTTCACCTCTATTTAAACTAGGAGCTACAGGGCTAATGTTTCACCTCTATTTAAACTAGGAGCTACAGGGCTAATGTTTCACCTCTATTTAAACTAGGAGCTACAGGGCTAATGTTTCACCTGTCTTTAAACTAGGAGCTACAGGGCTAATGTTTCACCTCTATTTAAACTAGGAGCTACAGGGCTAATGTTTCACCTCTATTTAAACTAGGAGCTACAGGGCTAATGTTTCACCTCTATTTAAACTAGGAGCTACAGGGCTAATGTTTCACCTGTCTTTAAACTAGGAGCTACAGGGCTAATGTTTCACCTCTATTTAAACTAGGAGCTACAGGGCTAATGTTTCACCTCTATTTAAACTAGGAGCTACAGGGCTAATGTTTCACCTCTATTTAAACTAGGAGCTACAGGGCTAATGTTTCACCTCTATTTAAACTAGGAGCTACAGGGCTAATGTTTCACCTCTATTTAAACTAGGAGCTACAGGGCTAATGTTTCACCTCTATTTAAACTAGGAGCTACAGGGCTAATGTTTCACCTCTATTTAAACTAGGAGCTACAGGGCTAATGTTTCACCTCTATTTAAACTAGGAGCTACAGGGCTAATGTTTCACCTCTATTTAAACTAGGAGCTACAGGGCTAATGTTTCACCTCTATTTAAACTAGGAGCTACAGGGCTAATGTTTCACCTCTATTTAAACTAGGAGCTACAGGGCTAATGTTTCACCTCTATTTAAACTAGGAGCTACAGGGCTAATGTTTCACCTCTATTTAAACTAGGAGCTACAGGGCTAATGTTTCACCTCTATTTAAACTAGGAGCTACAGGGCTAATGTTTCACCTCTATTTAAACTAGGAGCTACAGGGCTAATGTTTCACCTCTATTTAAACTAGGAGCTACAGGGCTAATGTTTCACCTCTATTTAAACTAGGAGCTACAGGGCTAATGTTTCACCTCTATTTAAACTAGGAGCTACAGGGCTAATGTTTCACCTGTCTTTAAACTAGGAGCTACAGGGCTAATGTTTCACCTCTATTTAAACTAGGAGCTACAGGGCTAATGTTTCACCTCTATTTAAACTAGGAGCTACAGGGCTAATGTTTCACCTCTATTTAAACTAGGAGCTACAGGGCTAATGTTTCACCTCTATTTAAACTAGGAGCTACAGGGCTAATGTTTCACCTCTATTTAAACTAGGAGCTACAGGGCTAATGTTTCACCTGTCTTTAAACTAGGAGCTACAGGGCTAATGTTTCACCTCTATTTAAACTAGGAGCTACAGGGCTAATGTTTCACCTCTATTTAAACTAGGAGCTACAGGGCTAATGTTTCACCTGTCTTTAAACTAGGAGCTACAGGGCTAATGTTTCACCTCTATTTAAACTAGGAGCTACAGGGCTAATGTTTCACCTCTATTTAAACTAGGAGCTACAGGGCTAATGTTTCACCTGTCTTTAAACTAGGAGCTACAGGGCTAATGTTTCACCTGTCTTTAAACTAGGAGCTACAGGGCTAATGTTTCACCTGTCTTTAAACTAGGAGCTACAGGGCTAATGTTTCACCTGTCTTTAAACTAGGAGCTACAGGGCTAATGTTTCACCTGTCTTTAAACTAGGAGCTACAGGGCTAATGTTTCACCTGTCTTTAAACTAGGAGCTACAGGGCTAATGTTTCACCTGTCTTTAAACTAGGAGCTACAGGGCTAATGTTTCACCTGTCTTTAAACTAGGAGCTACAGGGCTAATGTTTCACCTGTCTTTAAACTAGGAGCTACAGGGCTAATGTTTCACCTGTCTTTAAACTAGGAGCTACAGGGCTAATGTTTCACCTGTCTTTAAACTAGGAGCTACAGGGCTAATGTTTCACCTGTCTTTAAACTAGGAGCTACAGGGCTAATGTTTCACCTGTCTTTAAACTAGGAGCTACAGGGCTAATGTTTCACCTCTATTTAAACTAGGAGCTACAGGGCTAATGTTTCACCTCTATTTAAACTAGGAGCTACAGGGCTAATGTTTAATGTTTCAGATGTCTTTAATTAAGGATCCGCCACTTTTTTTCCATTTTCTCCTAAAATGACAAACCCAAATCTAACTGCCTGTAGCTCAGGACATGAAGCAAGGATACGCATATTCTTGGAAAGGAAACACGTTGACGTTAGTGGACATGTGAAAGGAATGTAGGAGAATATAACACAATAGATCTGTTGAAAGAGAATACAAAGAAAAAAAACAACCGTTGTTTTGTATTTTTTTTTACCGTCATCTTTGAAATGCAAGAGAAAGGCCATAATGTATTATTCCAGCCCAAGTGCAATTTAGATCTTGGCCACTAGATGGCAGCGGTGTATGTGCAAAGTTTTAGACTGATATATTGAACCATTGCAGTGCTGTTCAAAATGTTGTATCAAGACTGCCCAAATGTGCCTAATTTGTTTATTAATAACTTTTCATGTTCAACATTGTGCACTCTCCTCAAACAATAGCATGGTATTATTTCACAGTAATAGCTACTGTAAATTGGACAGTGCATTTAGATGAAAAATAATTAAAGTTTTCTGCCAATATCAGACATGTCTATGTCCTGGGAAATGTTCTTGTTACTTACAACCTCATGCTAATCGCATTAGCCTACGTTAGCTCAACCGTCCCGTGGCCGGGACACCGATCCCAACGAAGTGTTAAACTAGGAGCTACAGAGCTATTGTTTCAGCTCTCTTTAAACCACTGACTAGTCACAAAGCAAAAGTCCTTACACAGAGACTACAGTACCGGAGCTACTGTTAACCTTCACACACACACACACACACACACACACACACACACACACACACACACACACACACACACACACACACACACACACACACACACACACACACACACACACACACACACACACACACACACACACACACACACACACACACACACACACACACACACTCTGTCTCTATTTGACGGTTTTAAAGGGGGGCAGCTGGCTGTAGCACAGCAGGTAGGCCTCTAGCATACAGCTGGGTTGGAGCTGGGGTCCCTTCAGGGAGACTGGGAATACAGGGTGGTCCTCAACTGAACACAGTCCCCTCCTCGTTTCAACACCTCCATTGAAGCCAAGAGGAAGTCATTCAAGGCAGATTTAAACGTTGGGAGGATTGTAAAGAACCGCTTTTCTGGCCTCAACGTATAGCAGCGGCACCCCTAACCCCAATTACACCTCTAACTTAACACCCCCTAACCCCAATTACACCTCTAATTTAACACCCCCTCACCCCTCTAACATCTATAACACAACAAGTAAACAGGTACTGTAAAAGGATTCATCTAAAGGTAGCTAACCAGGTCTCTACTTCACTGTGATTAATCTAAAGGTAGCTAACCAGGTCTCTACTTCACTGTGATTAATCTAAAGGTAGCTAACCAGGTCTCTACTTCACTGTGATTAATCTAAAGGTAGCTAACCAGGTCTCTACTTCACTGTGATTAATCTAAAGGTAGCTAACCAGGTCTCTACTTCACTGGGATGAATCTAAGGGTAGCTAATCAGGTCTCTACTTCAATGGGATTACATATAAGGGTAGCTAACCAGGTCTCTACTTCACTGGGATGAATCTAAGGGTAGCTAATCAGGTCTCTACTTCAATGGGATTACATATAAGGGTAGCTAACCAGGTCTCTACTTCACTGGGATGAATCTAAGGGTAGCTAATCAGGTCTCTTCTTCACTGGGATAAGTATAAGGGTAGCTAATCAGGTCTCTACTTCACTGGGATAAGTATAAGGGTAGCTAATCAGGTCTCTACTTCACTGGGATAAGTATAAGGGTAGCTAATCAGGTCTCTACTTCACTGTGATAAGTATAAGGGTAGCTAACCAGGTCTCTTCTTCACTGGGATAAGTATAAGGGTAGCTAACCAGGTCTCTTCTTCACTGTGATAAGTATAAGGGTAGCTAACCAGGTCTCTTCTTCACTGGGATAAGTATAAGGGTAGCTAACCAGGTCTCTACTTCGTTGTGCCAAAGATGCTAGAACAACAAATGTGAAGTTAGCCGAGTGGAATTGTGGAATCGGTGTTGGTGTGTGGATAGAACGCTGCTGTTTCCAGGACAGCAGTGTGGTAATCAGAAGTATTGTCTTACCGTAGGTAATCTCTCCGACAGAGGATGAGGTTGGCTTTGGTATAGAGCGTGGAGCCCACCTCTCCCAGCCTGCAGTCACAACAGGCACACTTGAGACAGTCCTCGTGCCAGTATTTATCCAGGGCCTTGAGCAGATATCGGTCCTTAATCTTCCGGTTGCAGCCGGCACAGCCCTTTGGCTTGGTGTCCGGCTGGACGGAGAGCATTTGTATACCTGGGAGGAGAAGAGGAGAAAGATGTCAGAGCGACGAAGAACAATGAACAATGAACACTTTGAACAGTGTCTCTGTCGCATGCTGGAAGGTGGCCACCTGAATACCCGGAGGGGTGGAGGAGAAGAGCACATTAGACCAGTGAAAACCAACAGGGATGATGCTATGCTAACTCTGGGTTCTCAGATAATGCTATGCTAACTCTGGGTACTCAGATAATGCTATGCTAACTCTGGGTTCTCAGATAATGCTATGCTAACTCTTAGTTCTCAGACAATGCTATGCTAACTCTTAGTTCTCAGATAGTGCTATGCTAACTCTTAGTTCTCGGATAATGCTATGCTAACTCTTAGTTCAGATAATGCTAACTCTTAGTTCTGAGATGATGCTATGCTAACTCTTAGTTCTGAGATGATGCTATGCTAACTCTTAGTGCTCAGATAATGCTAACTTGATAGTGGTCAAGAGAAACAGCTCCACTGATAAACATTGGGGGACATTATGAGCAAATATGTAGAGAAAAACACCGTGTAGACTTCCATTCTTAACACAACACACACACAAAGATACATACATGAAGCCATCGGTCCAAAAGTCATTCCTACAAATCCTCTCTCTCTCTCTCTCTGTCTCTCTCTGTCTCTCTCTGTCTCTCTCTCTCTCTCTCTCTCTCTCTCTCTCTCTCTGTCCTCTCTCTCTCTCTCTGTCTCTCTCTCTCTCTCTCTCTCTCTCTCTCTCTCTCTCTCTCTCTCTCTCTCTCTCTCTCTCTCTCTCTCTCTCTCTCTCTCTCTCTCTCTCTCTCTCTCTCTCTCTCTCTCTCTCTCTCTCTAGTGGGACAGGGAGTGGTCTAAGTAGTGCAGGTTTCTGGGTATTGTTAGGGGTCCACACGGGGGCGTGAAGCGGCTTTGTTGAGGTTGCGAGGGGGGCCCATACTAGCCCCCAATTAGTATTCTAGCTCCAACCTGAGGAGGGGAGCCCACCCCCGCTTCCCTTTGTTACCCCCTATTTACCATACACACACACACACGCTCGCATGCACACACACACACACACGCTCGCATGCACACACACACACACACACGCACACACACACACACACACTCACTCTATAAGTTCCTCTTTCAGCTGTGTCCAGGGCTGAGATTTCAATGTATGTGTTATTCCCGTAAAGAGTGAAAGACTGTGTTATTCCCGTGAAGAGTGAAAGACTGTGTTATTCCCGTAAAGAGTGAAGGACTGTGTTATTCCCGTAAAGAGTGAAGGACTGTGTTATTCCCATAAAGAGTGAAGGACTGTGTTATTCCCATAAAGAGTGAAGGACTGTGTTATTCCCGTAAAGAGTGAAACCCTGTGTTATTCCCATAAAGAGTGAAGCACTGTGTTATTCCCGCAAAGGGTGAAGGACTGTGTTATTCCCGTAAAGAGTGAAGTACTGTGTTATTCCCGTAAAGAGTGAAGGACTGTGTTATTCTGTAAAGAGTGAAACCCTGTGTTATTCCCGTAAAGAGTGAAGGACTGTGTTATTCCCGTAAAGAGTGAAGTGCTGTGTTATTCCCGTAAAGAGTGAAGGACTGTGTTATTCCCGTAAAGAGTGAAGACTGTGTTATTCCCGTAAAGAGTGAAGGACTTTGTGTTATTCCCGTGAAGAGTGAAGGACTTTGTGTTATTCCCGTAAAGAGTGAAGGACTGTGTTATTCCCGTAAAGAGTGAAGGACTGTGTTATTCCCGTAAAGAGTGAAGACCTGTGTTATTCCCATAAAGAGTGAAGGACTGTGTTATTCCCATAAAGAGTGAAGGACTGTGTTATTCCCATAAAGAGTGAAGGACTGTGTTATTCCCATAAAGAGTGAAGGACTGGTTAAATGTATGTGTTATTCCCGTAAAGAGTGAAGGACTGTGTTATTCCCGTAAAGAGTGAAGGACTGTGTTATTCCCATAAAGAGTGAAGGACTGTGTTATTCCCATAAAGAGTGAAGGACTGTGTTATTCCCATAAAGAGTGAAGGACTGGTTAAATGTATGTGTTATTCCCGTAAAGAGTGAAGGACTGTGTTATTCCCGTAAAGAGTGAAGGACTGTGTTATTCCCATAAAGAGTGAAGGACTGTGTTATTCCCATAAAGAGTGAAGGACTGTGTTATTCCCATAAAGAGTGAAGACCTGTGTTATTCCCATAAAGAGTGAAGGACTGTGTTATTCCCATAAAGAGTGAAGGACTGTGTTATTCCCGTAAAGAGTGAAGGACTGTGTTATTCCCATAAAGAGTGAAGAACTGGTTAAATGTATGTGTTATTCCCATAAAGAGTGAAGGACTGTGTTATTCCCATAAAGAGTGAAGGACTGTGTTATTCCCATAAAGAGTGAAGGACTGTGTTATTCCCATAAAGAGTGAAGGACTGTGTTATTCCCGTAAAGAGTGAAGGACTGTGTTATTCCCATAAAGAGTGAAGGACTGGTTAAATGTACGTGTTATTCCCTTAAAGAGTGAAGGACTGTGTTATTCCCATAAAGAGTGAAGGACTGTGTTATTGAAGTGAAGGACTGTGTTATTCCCGTAAAGAGTGAAGGACTGTGTTATTCCCGTAAAGAGTGAAGGACAGTTTGAATGTATGTGTTATTCCCGTAAAGAGTGAAGGACTGTGTTATTCCCGTAAAGAGTGAAGGACTGTGTTATTCCCGTAGAGAGTGAAGGACTGTGTTATTCCCGTAAAGAGTGAAGGACAGTTTGAATGTGTGTGTTATTCCCGTAAAGAGTGAAGGACTGTGTTATTCCCATAAAGAGTGAAGGACTGTGTTATTCCCGTAAAGAGTGAAACCCTGTGTTATTCCCATAAAGAGTGAAGCACTGTGTTATTCCCGCAAAGGGTGAAGGACTGTGTTATTCCCGTAAAGAGTGAAGTACTGTGTTATTCCCGTAAAGAGTGAAGGACTGTGTTATTCTGTAAAGAGTGAAACCCTGTGTTATTTCCGTAAAGAGTGAAGGACTGTGTTATTCCCGTAAAGAGTGAAGTGCTGTGTTATTCCCGTAAAGAGTGAAGGACTGTGTTATTCCCGTAAAGAGTGAAGACTGTGTTATTCCCGTAAAGAGTGAAGGACTTTGTGTTATTCCCGTGAAGAGTGAAGGACTTTGTGTTATTCCCGTAAAGAGTGAAGGACTGTGTTATTCCCGTAAAGAGTGAAGGACTGTGTTATTCCCGTAAAGAGTGAAGACCTGTGTTATTCCCATAAAGAGTGAAGGACTGTGTTATTCCCATAAAGAGTGAAGGACTGTGTTATTCCCATAAAGAGTGAAGGACTGTGTTATTCCCATAAAGAGTGAAGGACTGGTTAAATGTATGTGTTATTCCCGTAAAGAGTGAAGGACTGTGTTATTCCCGTAAAGAGTGAAGGACTGTGTTATTCCCATAAAGAGTGAAGGACTGTGTTATTCCCATAAAGAGTGAAGGACTGTGTTATTCCCATAAAGAGTGAAGGACTGTGTTATTCCCGTAAAGAGTGAAGGACTGTGTTATTCCCATAAAGAGTGAAGAACTGGTTAAATGTATGTGTTATTCCCATAAAGAGTGAAGGACTGTGTTATTCCCATAAAGAGTGAAGGACTGTGTTATTCCCATAAAGAGTGAAGGACTGTGTTATTCCCATAAAGAGTGAAGGACTGTGTTATTCCCGTAAAGAGTGAAGGACTGTGTTATTCCCATAAAGAGTGAAGGACTGGTTAAATGTACGTGTTATTCCCTTAAAGAGTGAAGGACTGTGTTATTCCCATAAAGAGTGAAGGACTGTGTTATTCCCGTAGAGAGTGAAGGACTGTGTTATTCCCGTAAAGAGTGAAGGACTGTGTTATTCCCGTAAAGAGTGAAGGACAGTTTGAATGTATGTGTTATTCCCGTAAAGAGTGAAGGACTGTGTTATTCCCGTAAAGAGTGAAGGACTGTGTTATTCCCGTAGAGAGTGAAGGACTGTGTTATTCCCGTAAAGAGTGAAGGACAGTTTGAATGTGTGTGTTATTCCCGTAAAGAGTGAAGGACTGTGTTATTCCCGTAAAGAGTGAAGGACTGTGTTATTCCCGTAAAGAGTGAAGGACTGTGTTATTCCCGTAGAGAGTGAAGGACTGTGTTATTCCCGTAAAGAGTGAAGGACTGTGTTATTCCCATAAAGAGTGAAGGACTGTGTTATTCCCGTAAAGAGTGAAGGACAGGTTAAATGTATGTGTTATTCCCATAAAGAGTGAAGGACAGTTTAAATGTATGTGTTATTCCCATAAAGAGTGAAGGACAGTTTAAATGTATGTGTTATTCCCATAAAGAGTGAAGGACAGTTTGAAAACTGTTATTTGTTGATGTGTTTTGTGGCTGTGATGTCACAATACGCTGTTCCCTTAAAACCGCACGAGGAAATGGCTTCCTTGTTGACAAACGGATTATTACATAGTAACAAGTGATACAATACCATAACCTCTGTAAATACAACACTCTATTGAAAACAGACAATAATCTAAACTACTTCATCTACTGTGAAATTATCCTCTACGTAGAAAGCCTATGACAATGTTCTTTCTGATTGTGTGAACACTGTTCACTACAACACTAACGCAACCATGGCAATGGTGCTTCCAAAAACCCTATCGTTCTGTTATCAAGACCTTCCACTGGAGGCCTCAGTCCTTCTACCAGGCCAGTCTGTACATTACTCACATAACACAATTTATTTAGTTATTTTACCTTTATTTAACTAGGCAAGTCAGTTAAAGAACAAATTCTTATTTTCAATGACGGCCTAGGAACAGTGGGTTAACTACCTTGTCAGCTCGGGGGTTTGAACTTGCAACCATTCCGGTTACTAGTCCAACGCTCTAACCACTAGGCTACCTGCCTCTAACCACTAGGCTACCTGCCTCGAACCACTAGGCCACCTGCCTCTAACCACTAGACCACCTGCCTCTAACCACTAGGCTACGCTGCCTCTAACCACTAGGCTACGCTGCCTCTAACCACTAGGCTACCTGCCTCTAACCACTAGGCTACCTGCCTCTAACCACTAGGCTACCTGCCTCTAACCACTAGGCTACCTGCCTCTAACCACTAGGCTACCTGCCTCTAACCACTAGGCCACCTGCCTCTAACCACTAGGCTACGCTGCCTCTAACCACTAGGCTACCTGCCTCTAACCACTAGGTTACCTGCCTCTAACCGCTAGGCTACCTGCCTCTAACCACTAGGCTACCTGCCTCTAACCACTAGGCTACCTGCCTCTAACCACTAGGCTACGCTGCCTCTAACCACTAGGCCACCTGCCTCTAACCACTAGGCTACCTGCCTCTAACCACTAGGCCACCTGCCTCTAACCACTAGGCTACCTGCCTCTAACCACTAGGCTACCTGCCTCTAACCACTAGGCTGCCTGCCTCTAACCACTAGGCTACCTGCCTCTAACCACTAGGCTACCCTGCCTCTAACCACTAGGCTACCTGCCTCTAACCACTAGGCTACCTGCCTCTAACCACTAGGCTACCTGCCTCTAACCACTAGACTACCTGCCTCTAACCACTAGGCTACCTGCCTCTAACCACTAGGCTACCTGCCTCTAACCACTAGGCTACCTGCCTCTAACCACTAGGCTACCTGCCTCTAACCACTAGGCCCCCACAATAGTGACTAGAGCTTTTCCTGACAGCTCTCATTCAGATCCTATTCAAATGAATGTTTTTTTTTAAATCAGAGGGGGAGAGAACGCCATCAAACGGGTTCCGCCGTAATGAGACCCCCCCATTTTCTGTCTGTTGTGTGTTGAACTGCTGATCTGCTAATTGGCCTGATTGAGTTGAGTGAGGGCTCTGCTCCCGTTGTTTAACACCACTCATCCGCACACAGCCCCGTCTCATCCCCGTCACAGCCCCGTCTCATCCCCGTCTCATCCCCGTCACAGCCCCGTCTCATCCGTCACAGCCCCATCTCATCCCCGTCACAGCCCTGTCTCATCCCCGTCTCATCCCCGTCTCATCCCGTCACAGCCCCGTCTCATCCCTGTCACATCCCTGTCACATCCCTGTCACATCCCCGTTTCATCCCTGTCACATCCCCGTCTCATCCCCGTCACAGCCCCGTCTCATCCCCGTCACAGCCCCGTCTCATCCCCGTCACAGCCCCGTCTCATCCCTGTCACATCCCTGTCACATCCCTGTCACATCCCTGTCACATCCCCGTCTCATCCCCGTCACAGCCCCGTCTCATCCACGTCTCATCCGCACACAGCCCCGTCTCATCCCCGTCTCATCCCTAGTCTCATCCCCTTCTCATCCCCGTCTCATCCCCGTCTCATCCGCACACAGCCCCGTCTCATCCCTAGTCTCATCCCCGTCTCATCCCTAGTCTCATCCCCTTCTCATCCCCGTCTCATCCCCGTCTCATCCGCACACAGCCCCGTCTCATCCCTAGTCTCATCCCGTCACAGCCCTGTCTCATCCCCGTCTCATCCCCGTCTCATCCTCGTCTCATCCCCGTCTCATCCCCGTCTCATCCCCGTCTCATCCCCGTCTCATCCTCGTCTCATCCCCGTCTCATCCCAGTCTCATCCCTAGTCTCATCCCCGTCTCATCCCCGTCTCATCCCTAGTCTCATCCCCATCTCATCCCCGTCACAGCCCCGTCTCATCCCCGTCTCATCCCTAGTCTCATCCCTAGTCTCATCCCCATCTCATCCCCGTCTCATCCCCGTCACAGCCCCGTCTCATCCCCGTCTCATCCCTAGTCTCATCCCCGTCTCATCCCTAGCCTCATCCCCGTCTCATCCGCACACAGCCCCGTCTCATCCCTAGTCTCATCCCGTCACAGCCCTGTCTCATCCCCGTCTCATCCCCGTCTCATCCCTCGTCTCATCCCCGTCTCATCCCCGTCTCATCCCCGTCTCATCCTCGTCTCATCCCCGTCTCATCCCAGTCTCATCCCTAGTCTCATCCCTGTCTCATCCCTGTCTCATCCCTAGTCTCATCCCCATCTCATCCCTGTCTCATCCCCGTCACAGCCCCGTCTCATCCCCGTCTCATCCCTAGTCTCATCCCCGTCACAGCCCTGTCTCATCCTCGTCTAATCCCCGTCTCATCCCCGTCACAGCCCCTTCTCATCTCATCCCCGTCTCATCCCTGTCTCATCCCCGTCTCATCCCCGTCTCATCCCTCGTCTCATCCCCGTCTCATCCCAGTCTCATCCCTAGTCTCATCCCCGTCTCATCCCCGTCTCATCCCTAGTCTCATCCCCATCTCATCCCCGTCACAGCCCCGTCTCATCCCCGTCTCATCCCTAGTCTCATCCCTAGTCTCATCCCCATCTCATCCCCGTCTCATCCCCGTCACAGCCCCGTCTCATCCCCGTCTCATCCCTAGTCTCATCCCCGTCTCATCCCTAGCCTCATCCCCGTCTCATCCGCACACAGCCCCGTCTCATCCCTAGTCTCATCCCGTCACAGCCCTGTCTCATCCCCGTCTCATCCCCGTCTCATCCCCGTCTCATCCCCGTCTCATCCCCGTCTCATCCCCGTCTCATCCTCGTCTCATCCCCGTCTCATCCCAGTCTCATCCCTAGTCTCATCCCTGTCTCATCCCTGTCTCATCCCTAGTCTCATCCCCATCTCATCCCTGTCTCATCCCCGTTACAGCCCCGTCTCATCCCCGTCTCATCCCTAGTCTCATCCCCGTCACAGCCCTGTCTCATCCTCGTCTAATCCCCGTCTCATCCCCGTCACAGCCCCTTCTCATCCCCGTCACAGCCCCTTCTCTTAACCCCCGTCACAGCCCCTTCTCATCCTCGTCTCATCCCCGTCTCATCCCCGTCTCATCCTCATTTGCACAACAAAGGCTCCTCTTAACCAATCAAACATCCCAAAGAAGTAAGAGGTTTGACTCCCTGGTCTCCTCTCCCCTCCTCATAGGTTTAGAGAAGTAAGAGGTTTGACTCCCTGGTCTCACCTCCTCATAGGTTTAGAGAAGTAAGAGGTTTGACTCCCAGGTCTCACCTCCTCATAGGTTTAGAGAAGTAAGAGGTTTGACTCCCAGGTCTCCTCTCCTCATAGGTTTAGAGAAGTAACAGTTTTGACTCCCTGGTCTCCCCTCCTCATAGGTTTAGAGAAGTAAGAGTTTTGACTCCCCGGTCTCCTCTCCTCATAGGTTTAGAGAATAGGTTTGACTCCCAGGTCTCCTCTCCTCATAGGTTTAGAGAAGTAAGAGTTTTGACTCCCCGGTCTCCTCTCCTCTCCTCATAGATTTAGAGAAGTAAGAGTTTTGACTCCCCGGTCTCCTCTCCTCATAGGTTTAGAGAAGTAAGAGGTTTGACTCCCTGGTCTCCTCTCCTCATAGGTTTAGAGAAGTAAGAGTTTTGACTCCCCGGTCTCCTCTCCTCATAGGTTTAGAGAAGTAAGAGGTTTGACTCCCAGGTCTCCTCTCCTTATAGGTTTAGAGAAGTAAGAGGTTTGACTCCCTGGTCTCACCTCCTCATAGGTTTAGAGAAGTAAGAGGTTTGACTCCCAGGTCTCCTCTCCTCATAGGTTTAGAGAAGTAAGAGGTTTGACTCCCTGGTCTCCTCTCCTCATATGTTTAGAGAAGTAAGAGGTTTGACTCCCTGGTCTCCCCTCCTCATAGGTTTAGAGAAGTAAGAGGTTTGACTCCCTGGTCTCCCCTCCTCATAGGTTTAGAGAAGAGGTTTGACTCCCAGGTCTCCTCTCCTCATAGGTTTAGAGAAGTAAGAGGTTTGACTCCCAGGTCTCCTCTCCTCATAGGTTTAGAGAAGTAAGAGGTTTGACTCCCTGGTCTCCCCTCCTCTTTGGTTTAGGACCCCGTTGGAATTGATTCCCCACATGATGACTCTCTCAAAGCAACAGAAGCGCTGTTAAAATGACGTCGGGAAAGCTACAGAATAACAGAATATGAATTTTCCATAAACGGAAGGAAATTACAGCTGCTTTCTGGGACCTAAATGTATTTGTTTATTTCTATAGACCCACTTTTAACACACACTTTTAAATTTTTTATTTACAGTTGTTTCCACATAATTTATTTAAAAAACGACCGTTGAACCGACGTGGAATAGACGGTGAATTAACGTCTGTGCCCAGTGGGTGTAGGCTCAATCATTCGACTGCTGTAGCATTGCCTCCTCTGCCTCTTGTCCTTGTAGGACAGAGAGACTAATGGCACACACATCACAGACTACGGTAACCTATTCCTGTGTGTCACAGTATCCCCCCCTCCCAAATAACAACAACAACAATAACCGGAGGTAAAATGTTATCTGCTGCCTGACACGCCGAGGCGACGAGAGAGAGAGAGAGAGAGAGAGAGAGAGAGAGAGAGAGAGAGAGAGAGAGAGAGAGAGAGAGAGAGACAGAGACAGAGACAGAGACAGAGAGACAGAGAGAGCAAACAGCAAAGAGACAATTTGATCCCCCCCCTTTTTTCAACCGCATCACTGCTGCGCGACACCGAGATGCTGTGACATTTTCACCCGGTTATCGGTTTAATTACGGTTGTCATGGCAGCAGAGTGCTCGGTAAAAGGCTGCTAAAGGAGAAATCATTTTTTTTGTTGTTGATGCAGCTCACAACACGACGACAGAATAAAAAACACACAGAGAGAACAGGAAGAGAAGAGAGAGAGAGAGAGAGAGAGAGAGAGAGAGAGAGAGAGAGAGAGAGGAGAGAGAGAGAGAGAGAGAGAGAGAGAGAGAGAGAGAGAGAGAGAGAGAGAGAGAGAGAGATGGGATGGTAAATTCGTAGCCTTCAAAACGATGTGTTACATTGTAAATGTAATTTTTATTTTTTATTTTTCTTCTCCTATCAATCTCTATTGACTGATGAGATTAGATAGACTAAACAGTGAACAGGCTATGTTGCTGCAGCGCGGATAGATAGACTCCGCATGCAGGACGACTACACCGTAATCAGACAGACTGAAACACTGTTTAACTTCTCGGCTCCGCGCATCACATAGAAACAACAATGAATAACGGCACGGAGCCACGCATTTACAAAACACAACCCAAACCTGGCCGCAGAACAATATGACGCAAAGAAACCTCTTTCTCTTACCGAAACTTTTCTCCCCTTTCTGCATTTGTTGACCCTCGTCGGGAGCCCGAACCACCATGCAACAAGAGATCGGTCCGAACCCAGAATCCTAAATTCACCCGATGGATGGATGATCTCGCTATAATGGCCAAGTGAGCAATCAGCCAGCTGTATGCACGCACGTTCCGTTTTCTCACCGAGGGTGGCTATCTTTTGTTATGTGTAACAATCCCACCTCGTCCGCGCGCACGAACACAGAATGGGGGGGGAAAAAAAGGAGCGAGAGAGAGAATCACGGGTCCGCTATCACCCAGCGCCACACGGTGATGTAAAACCGCGTTTGTCACAACAGTGCTCGACTATGAAATGAAATCGTCCAGGCAGCACACAGTCGCAGGGTGCTTGGCGAGTGACAGGCAAGCGAACAAAATGACAGCAGATGACAAAGGCATATGCTTCCCCCCCTTCGCGGCGCCCTAATCTCCTAACATAAACCCATCGTGCTCTGCGTTCGTACTGCAAGTCTATACCCCAGGGATCATCAACTACATTCAGTCACAGGACGATGTTGTCTTGTGCGGATGATCAGGGAGCCGAAATATAATTACAAATCATTTGTAGACTGTAAATTGACCGCAAGAAAACCCAAAACAGATTAAAGTATTTGTCCCCCCAAAAAATAAAAAATAAAACCTTACAATTGTATAGACCAGATATCTCTCGCTCTCTCTATTTTACATGGGAATACTTTGGAACAGATTTACTAAATTAAAATGACTTGGAGCTGATTTGCTGGTGGCTTTTTTTGTGTGTCTTTTATGTCCAACAATTGTTTAGAACATGTTGATGAGAGGGGGAAATAAAAATCACTACCCGGGCCAAATTCGGCCCGCAGGCCGCCAGTTGGGGATCTCTGCTAAAACCTTTTTTTTTCTCAGCGGGATGTAGTTTTTCAGTGCACATACAGAAGAACCCTTCTAGTAATGAGAGTCTGAGGCTATGTCAGACCAGCATGACGAAGAGAATGCAGTGGCATCTATCCGACATATTTCATAAAGATTCATCAAATCAAATAAAATCCCAAATGACATTTTCTATTTTCACCTTGTTTACATTTCAGAATAATCCATATTACAACGGTCCTTCCATGTGTCGATCTAAAAGAGAAATCTAGATTATTTGATGATCTTTTACAAAAAGGTAGACCACAATGGCCAAACACCTCATTGGACAGACACACCTGAAAAAGGGTGCCACGTCCCAAAAGCCACAACATGGCTTTATAGTGATGAAATGTTACCAAAATAAAATAAAAAAAATTAAAAACAAATAATACAAATACAAATCATCAAGGAACAAACAAGATGATAACAGGTCATTACCGGATAGAGGCAGATCGTCAAGGAACAAACAAGATGATAACAGGTCATTACCGGATAGAGGCAGATCGTCAAGGAACAAACAAGATGATAACAGGTCATTACCGGATAGAGGCAGATCGTCAAGGAACAAACAAGATGATAACAGGTCATTACCGGATAGAGGCAGATCGTCAAGGAACAAACAAGATGATAACAATCAAGGAACAAACAAGATGATAACAGGTCATTACCGGATAGAGGCAGATCGTCAAGGAACAAACAAGATGATAACAGGTCATTACCGGATAGAGGCAGATCGTCATTTAATTAGACTAGAACAATATCAATCAAATGTATTTATAAAACCCTTCTTACATCAGCTGATGTCACAAAGTGCTGTACAGAAACCCCCCAGCCTAAAAAACCTCCAAACAGAAAGCAATGCAGATGTAGAATCACGTTAAAATATAACTAAGAACAATGAGAAATCCGTAACTCACTTTCATCCGGGTGCGTCATCGACGGATATATATATATATAATGGAAAAAGTGAATATAATCCAAATCTAATATGTTATTAAAATACTTCCTCCTCAACTCACCTTTCTAAAAGCCCCAGTTACGCAGAACAGACGGCTACCTTCAGATCAGACACCACCGTCCTTCAACACTCCAGCTGTGTATATATATATATATATATATATCCTCTCGTTTGCGTAAAGTTCACCAAACTGACATGGCGACGCGACGGACTAGAGATTGGAGTGATGTTCAGCAGTCTTGAAATAATCAGGTCCTCGTGGATCATCAGATCACGAACGAACCGAGAAGAGGCAGTTGGGTCCAGGCAACAACAATCAAACAGACTACAGGTGTTTGTTCACTGTATATCCGCTGCTTTAGCGCCGAGCAGAGCTGCGACGGTTAATATCAACTCCTCTCTGGCTGAGGGTCACTTCACCGCGCATCACTGAGTGAGACTGAGAGAGGAGAAACAGTGAAGCGTTGCTTTATTATCTTCAAAGCCCAAATCCCTCACCACCACCAGAGACAATCACACCACGACAACGATAAGGTCATTCATTCACTTATTACCGACAACTCGCAGAGTAACGGGGGGGGGGCGCATGCGTGTGGGCGCGTGTTCCCCTCCCTCACTTTCCTCTCAAACATTATATTTAAAGCAGAGTAAAAGGGGACGCAGTTTTCAGCTCTTTTTTCTCCCCCCACACAGCGGAGTCATGTTTTTACTGTATCTATGTGATGTGTGATTATCTGTACAGTGAAACAATCACAGACAACAGTCCACGCAGAGATTATCACGCGTAGGAAATCACAGTATGAAATGAAATTGGTGTATCAGCTCCCGCTCTCTTCTGGACACTGAATGTGATTTATATCATCAGCTAATTGAGTTGTAGGTTTAAACAGTATTTATTAACAAGCTATTTGTTAGTATTTATCATTATGCGTTATTGAAATCACCTCAGTTGGTTCCACGCGTCCGTCTATGGTGAGGGGTGACGCGAGGTGAAGCCCGAGCAGAGCGATCACTATCCCATTTTTACACACCGTGTGAATCAATCTCTGTCCATGTCAAGACACCCATACTAATTATATAGTATGTCCAATGCAATATGGCAGGTAGCCTAGTGGTTATTTTGGGCCAGTAACCGAGAGGGTGCTAGATTGGATCCCCCGAGCTGACAAGGTAAAAATCTGTCGTTCTGCCCCTGAACAAGGCAGTTAACTCACTGTTCCTAGGCCGTCATTATGAATAATAATTTGTTCTTAATTAACTGACTTGCCTATTTAAATAAAGGATCAAATAAATAGTGTGATATAACAGATAGCCAGTGCACACGAACAAGAGAGCTAAATTCACATCTAAAGAAACGTTATCTAATGAGGAGGGTTAAGTTAATAATAAACATACCAGATTATTCTCCTTTTCTTCCTGCTATAATAAAGAACGTTACACACAGCCTCCAGACGAGGATTGATTGAAAAGTGGAAGTTCAAGTTCCCTTTAATAGAAATGACAGTTATAAGAAAGGAAATGGTCATATCAGAGGCCACACCACATATAAACTGAACACACAGGAGAGGGAGAGAGAGAGAGGTGAAGAAATAGAGATAAAGACAGAGAAAGAGGAGAGAGACAGATGGACAAAGAGAGAGAACAAGATCGAGAGAGAGAGGTAGAGGGAGCCTGAAAGAGAGATAGAGTGAGAGAGAGAGAGGTAGAGGGAGCCTGAAAGAGAGATAGAGGGAGAGAGAGAGAGGTAGAGGGAGCCTGAAGAGGGAGCCTGAGGGAGAGAGATAGAGAGAGAGAGAGGTAGAGGGAGCCTGAAAGAGAGATAGAGGGAGAGAGAGAGAGGTAGAGGGAGCCTGAAAGAGAGATAGAGAGAGAGAGAGAGAGAGAGAGAGAGAGACAGAGACAGAGACAGAGGTAGAGGGAGCCTGAAAGAGAGATAGAGGGAGAGAGAGGTAGAGGGAGCCTGAAAGAGAGATAGAGGGAGAGAGAGAGAGGGAGAGAGAGAGAGAGAGAGAGAGAGAGAGAGAGAGAGAGAGAGAGAGAGAGAGAGGAGAGGGAGAGAGAGAGAGATAGAGAGAGAGAGAGAGAGGGAGAGAGAGAGAGGGAGCCTGAAAGAGAGATAGAGAGAGAGAGAGAGAGAGAGAGAGAGAGAGAGAGAGAGAGAGAGAGAGAGAGAGAGAGACAGACAGAGGTAGAGGGAGCCTGAAAGAGAGATAGAGGGAGAGAGAGGTAGAGGGAGCCTGAAAGAGAGATAGAGGGAGAGAGAGAGAGGGAGAGAGGTAGAGGGAGCCTGAAAGAGAGATAGAGGAGAGAGAGAGAGAGAGAGAGAGAGAGAGAGAGAGAGAGAGACAGAGGTAGAGGGAGCCTGAAAGAGAGATAGAGGGAGAGAGAGGTAGAGGGAGCCTGAAAGAGAGATAGAGGGAGAGAGAGAGAGGGAGAGAGGTAGAGGGAGCCTGAAAGAGAGAGAGAGAGAGAGAGAGAGAGAGGTAGAGGGAGCCTGAAAGAGAGATAGAGGGAGAGAGAGAGAGAGAGAGAGAGAGAGAGAGAGAGAGAGAGAGAGAGAGAGAGGGAGCCTGAAAGAGAGATAGAGGGAGAGGGAGAGAGGTAGAGGGAGCCTGAAGAGAGATAGAGAGGAGAGAGAGAGAGGTAGAGGGAGCCTGAAAGAGAGGTAGAGGGAGAGAAAGACTCATAGAGAGAAAGAGTAGAGGGAGCCTGAAAGAGAGAAAGAGAGAGGGAGAGGGAGAGAGATACAGAGAAAGAAGAGAGAGAGAGGAGAGAGAGACAGAGTAAGGGAGAGGAGAGAGAGAGAGACACACAGAGAAAGAGAGAGAAGAGAGGAGAGAGAGAGAGAGACACACAGAGAGAAAGAGAGAGGGAGAGGAGAGAGGAGCCACACAGAGAAAGAGAGAGGGAGAGGTAGAGAGAGACGCACAGAGAGAAAGAGAGAGGGAGAGAGAGAGACACACAGAGAGAAAGAGAGAGGGTGAGGTAGAGAGAGAGACACACAGAGAGAGAGGGAGAGGTAGAGAGAGACACACAGAGAGAAAGAGAGAGGGAGAGAGAGAGAGACACACAGAGAGAGAGAGAGGGGGGGAGAGGTAGGGAGAGACACACAGAGAGAAAGAGAGATGGAGAGAGAGAGACAGAGAAAGAGAGCGGTAGAGAGACAGAGAAAGAGAGTGGAAGAGAGAGACACACAGAGATAGAGAGAGAGGGAGAGGTAGGGAGATACACACAGAGAGAAAGAGAGATGGAGAGAGAGAGAGACACTCAGAGAGAGAGAGAGAGGGGGAGAGGTAGGGAGAGACACACAGAGAGAAAGAGAGATGGAGAGAGAGAGACACAGAGAGAAAGAGAGGGGGAGAGGTAGAGAGAGAGACAGAGAAAGAGAGTGGAAGAGGGAGAGGTAGAGAGAGAGACACACAGAGAGAAAGAGAGAGGGAGAGGTAGAGAGACAGAGAAAGAGAGTGGAAGAGAGAGGGAGAGGTAGAGAGAGACACAGAGAGAAAGAGAGAGGGAGAGGTAGAGAGATAGACAGAGAAAGAGAGTGGAAGAGAGAGAGACAGAGAGAAAGAGAGAGGGATAGGTAGAGAGAGAGAGAGAGAAAGAGAGTGGAAGAGAGGGAGAGGTAGAGAGAGAGACAGAGAAAGAGAGAGGGAGACGGAGAGAGAGAGACACACAGAGAGAGGGAGAGGTAGAGAGAGAGACACTCAGAGAGAGGGAGAGGTAGAGAGAGAGACACACAGAGAGAAAGAGAGGTAGAGAGAGACACAGAG
This sequence comes from Oncorhynchus gorbuscha, assembly GCF_021184085.1. Classification (NCBI taxonomy): domain Eukaryota; kingdom Metazoa; phylum Chordata; class Actinopteri; order Salmoniformes; family Salmonidae; genus Oncorhynchus; species Oncorhynchus gorbuscha. The sequence goes on along the minus strand of NW_025747779.1, from coordinate 10,135 downwards.
AGAGGTAGAGAGAGAGACACACAGAGAGAGGGAGAGGTAGAGAGAGAAGAGAGAGGGAGAGGTAGAGAGAGAGACACATAGAGAGAAAGAGAGAGGGAGAGGTAGAGAGAGAGACACAGAGAGAAAGAGAGATGGAGAGGTAGAGAGAGACACACAGAGAGAAAGAGAGAGGGAGAGGTAGAGAGAGACACACAGAGAGAAAGAGAGAGGGAGAGGTAGAGAGAGAGACACACAGAGAGAGGGAGAGGTAGAGAGAGAGACACACAGAGAGAAAGAGAGAGGGAGAGGTAGAGAGAGAGAGAAAGAGAGTGAGACAGAGAAAGAGAGAGGGAGCCGTAGAGAGAGAGACACACAGAGAGAGGGAGAGGAGAGAGAGAGACACAGAGAGAAAGAGGGAGAGAGACACAGAGAGAGAGAGAGAGACACACAGAGAGAGGGAGAGGTAGAGAGAGAGACACACAGAGAGAGGGAGAGGTAGAGAGAGAGACACACAGAGAGAAAGAGAGAGGGAGAGGTAGAGAGAGAGACACACAGAGAGTGAGAGAGAGAAAGAGGTAGAGAGGGAGACAGAGAAAGAGAGTGGAAGAGAGAGAAACAAGAGAGGTAGAGAGAGAGAGAAAGAGAGAGGGAGCCGTAGAGAGAGAGACACACAGAGAGAGGGAGAGGTAGAGAGAGCAACAAGAGGTAGAGGTAAAGAAGTCAACATGCAGGGCCAGTCATGCTTTGTCTACAGTATACTTCCCAAATGGCACCCTATTCCCTATGGTGCACACTACCAGTGACCAGGGCCTGGGCCCTCATGGTCGAAAGGGGAGGCTGTTTGGGATTTACCCTAAAAGGCTGGTCGGTAATGAGCCGGCCATAAAAAACTCCTCGGTAGTTAAAGTGATGGGGATGCATTAAAACTGACAGGGTATTACCTGCCTATAATTATCTTTTGTCATGGATTGAATTATTTCAAAGCGGTCCTATCTTCATAATCAGCCAATTTAAAGCGGGAGTCGTTTTAGTCCATCCGTGTAAGAGGGTCGAAGGAAAAATATGAAGAGAGAGAGAAATATTGAGAGAGATGGAAGAGAGAGAGAAATATCGAGAGAGATGGAGAGAGAGAGAGAGAGAGAGAGAGAGAGAGAGAGAGAGAGAGAGAGAGAGAGAGAGAGAGAGAGAGAGAGAGAGAGAGAGAGAGAGAGAGAGAGAGAGAGAGAGAGAGAGAGAGAGAGAGAGAGAGAGAGAGAGAGAGAGAGAGAGAGAGAGAGAGAGAGAGAGAGAGAGAGAGAGAGAGAGAGAGACAGAGAGAGAGAGAGAGAGAGAGAGAGAGAGAGAGAGAGAGAGAGAGAGAGAGAGAGAGAGAGAGAGAGAGAGAGAGGAGACAGAGAGAGAGAGAGAGAGAGAGAGAGAGAGAGAGAGAGGGAGACAGAGAGAGAGGTGGAGAGGGAGATAGATGGAGAGAGAAAGAGAGAGATGAAGAGAGAGAAAGAGAGAGAGGTGGAGAGTGAGAGAGAGAAATATTGAGAGAGACGGAGAGAGAGATGAAGACAGAACACAACCACCTATTGCTCTCATCCCCCACATTCCTTCCTTCATCCGCCGCATAATCACGTCAATTATTCGCTCAGAATATCAAGGAATATGATGAGAGACAAAATGGCATCACATATACAAAGAAGAGAGATCTTGACGTTACATTGTTATGGGATGACAGGGGGTTATGTGGGGAAAGTAGCCCCTAATCCGGTGAAAAACGATGTCGCGACAAATCTCTCTGCCGAGACGTCTTTACAAAACGGACATCATCGACTCGAATAACAGCGTGTTATTTCCTAGCCTCCACAAACCCATCTCTCTCTCTCTCTTTCACACACACACACACACACACACACACACACACACACACACACACACACACACACACACACACACACACACACACACACACACACACACACACACACACACACACACACACACACACACACACACACACACACACACACACACACACACACACACACACACACACACACACACACACACACACACACACACACCCTCCAGTGGTGAAATATAAAGGCGGCAGCAGAGAGGCACGAAAGCCCACCCGTCCAACCGGGAAGCGTTACAGCAACCTGGGATACAGATGCTCTTTCTGCCGGGACTGAATGAGGAGCACGATTACCGCGCTACGGGAGAGGAAATCTTTTCACCGGGAGGATTAAAGTAAAACGATATTTTCCCCCGGTGATCTTACCATCAGCTTAACTGTCCTACAAACCCATTGATTTCCAGCCACGGCATTAATTTAAGCCTTAATTCCAACCATCTCCACCTGCTATATAAATCTCGGACATGCAGCAGTGACTACTGCCCCCCTTCCCCAATCCAACAGCATCACCACACAACAACATAAATCACCTACCTTCTTTCAGAGGGATGCTCATGCGTAAAAAAAAATATTACCAGTCGAAGGTTGGCAGTTTAATCTCTTGCCTGTTTTCTGTTGAGTGTTACATTGAAAACAAAACGTGTCCACTATTTGTATAGTCCTTTATACTTAGCCTGTTCTGTTAAAAGGCTGAGTGCGTGAGTAAGAAGTAGCGCAAAAAAAACCCACTGTAGCCTACGAGGGAAAAAGTTGTCCTTGATGCTGCGAGTTGTTGGCACAATTGTAGCCAATAGCCGCCCCTCTTTTCACAGCGGCTTGGATGAAAAAGCACCACCTGTCTCAACTCAACTCCCTTCCGCTCTCTCTCCCCCTCTCTCTGTCGTCCTCCCTGGTCTCTCTCTCTCTCTGTCGTCCTCCCTGGTCTCTCTCTCTGTCGTCCTCCCTGGTCTCTCTCGTCCTCCCTGGTCTCTCTCTCTCTGTCTCCTCCCTCTCTCTCTCTCTCTCTCTCTCTCTCTCTCTCTCTCTCTCTCTCTCTGTCTCTCTCTCTGGTCTCTCTCTCTCTCTCTCTGTCGTCCACCCTGGTCTCTCTCTCTGTCGTCCTCCCTGGTCTCTCTCTCTCTCTGTCGTCCTCCCTGGTCTCTCTCTCTCTGTCGTCCTCCCTGGTCTCTCTCTCTCTCTCGTCGTCCTCCCTGGTCTCTCTCTCTCTCTCTCTCTCTCCTCCCTGGTCTCTCTCTCTCTCTGTCGTCCTCCCTGGTCTCTCTCTCTCTCTCTGTCGTCCTCCCTGGTCTCTCTCTCTCTCTTCGTCCTCCTGGTCTCTCTCTCTGTCGTCCTTTCCTTCCTCTCTGTTCCTGGTCTCTTCTTCTCTCTCTCTCTTCTCTTCCTCTTTATTTTCTCACAACGTCTGTTTCTTCTTTCCTTCCTTCCCTGGTAGTTTCTTCCTCTCTCTTCCTTTCCTTCCTTCCCTGGTAGTTTCTTCCCCCTCTCTTCCTTTCCTTCCTTTCCTGGTAGTTTCTTCCTCTCCTTTCTTCCTTCCCTGATAGTTTCTTCCCTCTCTCTTCCTTTCCTTCCTTCCCTGGTAGTTTCCTCCCTCTCTCTTCCTTTCCTTCCTTCCCTGATAGTTTCTTCCCTCTCTGTTCCTTTCCTTCCTTCCCTGGTAGTTTCCTCCCTCTCTCTTCCTTTCCTTCCTTCCCTGGTAGTTTCCTCCCTCTCTCTTCCTTTCCTTCCTTCCCTGGTAGTTTCTTCCCTCTCTCTTCCTTTCCTTCCTTCCCTGGTAGTTTCCTCCTCTCTCTTCCTTTCCTTCCTTCCCTGATAGTTTCCTCCCTCTCTCTTCCTTTCCTTCCTTCCCTGGTAGTTTCCTCCTCTCTCTTCCTTTCCTTCCTTCCCTGATAGTTTCCTCCCTATCTCTTCCTTTCCTTCCTTCCCTGATAGTTTCCTCCCTCTCTCTTCCTTTCCTTCCTTCCCTGATAGTTTCCTCCCTCTCTCTTCCTTTCCTTCCTTCCCTGATAGTTTCCTCCCTCTCTCTTCCTTTCCTTCCTTCCCTGATAGTTTCCTCCCTCTCTCTTCCTTTCCTTCCTTCCCTGATAGTTTCTTCCCTCTCTCTTCCTTTCCTTCCTTCCCTGATAGTTTCCTCCCCCTCTCTTCCTTTCCTTCCTTCCCTGGTAGTTTCCTCCCTCTCTCTTCCTTTCCTTCCTTCCCTGATAGTTTCTTCCCTCTCTCTTCCTTTCCTTCCTTCCCTGATAGTTTCCTCCCTCTCTCTTCCTTTCCTTCCTTCCCTGGTAGTTTGAAAAACAGGAGACGTGATCCGGCGCGCGTGTCTACCAACTCTTATTTAAGCAGCTCGTGCCTCCTCTCTTCCCGCCTCTCGCTGGTCCCTAGTTAGCAACACAGTCCTCACAGCTCCCTCCTCTCCTCCTCCAAGAAGCTGACAGGCAGCACCGTCAGGGAAGGCTGCAGACTGGCATCACATGTTGCTGTAATAGACCTCATTAAGCTCTACTTACAGATGTTCTCTTAACATAATTGATCTGCAGAGCGGGTTGAGAGGATGGTAACCTATTCCCCAGCCCCCAATTATGGCGCCGGTAATTAGATCCCCAATCTCCCTGTTTCGTTTCTCCACATTCACCCTTCTAACATTCTCCCAAATATCAAAGTAGCTCTTTCTCTCAAAGCGAACCCCTCCTACCTTCCCTCCACACCCCCTGACTCCACCACCACCTAACCTCCACCTCCTCCCTCTTCTCCTCCCTCCTTACCTCATCCTCCCATCCACTCGCTAGACTCAGAGCCCTCTGACAGTATTGACAGTTAGATGTACTAACCTTTGTAGTGAAGCCAGGCTTAGTAGTTCACTCACTCCCATTGACAGAGCTCGCTCTTATTTTTTTCCTCTCTCTCCCTCTGCTGAAATATCCTGGGAAAGAACGAGGGATAGAGAGAGAGAGTGAGAGAGAGAGAGAGAGAGAGAGAGAGAGAGAGAGGCACAGATGAAGAGAAGGGAGGAGAAAGGGAGAAAATAAACTCTAAGTTTGTGATTTTGATAAAAGGTTGATAATGTCTGTCAGGGAGGATCTTTTTGTCTTTTATCTTTAATAATTCCTCTGATGGCAACTTTTAGGAACTGAAAAAGGAAATGAGGACAGAGAGGAGAGGGAAGGGGTGGTGGTTCAGTCCAGTTATATCTTCTTCTCTAAATGGACTATGTTGGGTGGTTTAGCACAGATATATCTTCTTCTCTAAATGGACTATGTTGGGTGGTTCAGCCCAGTTATATCTTCTTCTCTAAACGGACTAACAGTTATATCTTCTTCTTCTCTAAACAGACTATGTTGGGTGGTTCAGTCCAGTTATATCTTCTTCTCTAAACGGACTATGTTGGGTGGTTCAGTCCAGTTATATCTTCTTCTCTAAATGGACTATGTTGGGTGGTTCAGTCCAGTTATATCTTCTTCTCTAAATGGACTATGTTGGGTGGTTCAGTCGGGATATATCTTCTTCTCTAAATGGACTATGTTGGGTGGTTCAGTCCAGATATATCTTCTTCTTCTCCTCTAAACGGACTATGTTGGGTGGTTCAGCCCAGTTATATCTTCTTCTTCTCTAAATGGACTATGTTGGGTGGTTCAGCCCAGTTATATCTTCTTCTCTAAGCGGACTATGTTGGGTGGTTCAGTCCAGATATATCTTCTTCTCTAAACGGACTATGTTGGGTGGTTCAGCACAGTTATATCTTCTTCTCTAAACGGACTATGTTGAGTGGTTCAGTCCAGTTATATCTTCTTCTCTAAATGGACTATGTTGGGTGGTTCAGTCCAGATATATCTTCTTCTCTAAACGGACTATGTTGGGTGGTTCAGCACAGTTATATCTTCTTCTCTAAACGGACTATGTTGGGTGGTTCAGTCCAGTTATATCTTCTTCTCTAAACGGACTATGTTGGGTGGTTCAGCCCAGATATATCTTCTTCTCTAAGTGGACTATGTTGGGTGGTTCGGCCCAGTTATATCTTCTTCTCTAAGTGGACTATGTTGGGTGGTTCGGCCCAGTTATATCTTCTTCTTCTCTAAATGGACTATGTTGGGTGGTTCAGTCCAGTTATATCTTCTTCTCTAAATGGACTATGTTGGGTGGTTCAGCCCAGTTATATCTTCTTATTCTCTAAATGGACTATGTTGGGTGGTTCAACCCAGTTATATCTTCTTCTTCTCTAAACGGACTATGTTGGGTGGTTCAGCCCAGTTATATCTTCTTCTTCTCTAAGCGGACTATGTTGGGTGGTTCAGTCCAGATATATCTTCTTCTCTAAACGGACTATGTTGGGTGGTTCAGCACAGTTATATCTTCTTCTCTAAACGGACTATGTTGGGTGGTTCAGTCCAGTTATATCTTCTTCTCTAAATGGACTATGTTGGGTGGTTCAACCCAGTTATATCTTCTTCTTCTCTAAACGGACTATGTTGGGTGGTTCAGTCCAGTTATATCTTCTTCTCTAAATGGACTATGTTGGGTGGTTCAGTCCAGTTATATCTTCTTCTCTAAATGGACTATGTTGGGTGGTTCAGCCCAGTTATATCTTCTTCTTCTTCTCTAAATGGACTATGTTGGGTGGTTCAGTCCAGTTATCTCTTCTTCTTCTCTAAACGGACTATGTTGGGTGGTTCAGTCCAGTTATATCTTCTTCTTCTCTAAACGGACTATGTTGGGTGGTTCAGCCCAGATATATCTTCTTCTCTAAGTGGACTATGTTGGGTGGTTCGGCCCAGTTATATCTTCTTCTCTAAGTGGACTATGTTGGGTGGTTCAGTCCAGTTATATCTTCTTCTTCTTCTCTAAATGGACTATGTTGGGTGGTTCAGTCCAGTTATATCTTCTTCTTCTCTAAATGGACTATGTTGGGTGGTTCAACCCAGTTATATCTTCTTCTCTAAACGGACTATGTTGGGTGGTTCAGCCCAGTTATATCTTCTTCTCTAAATGGACTATGTTGGGTGGTTCAGCCCAGTTATATCCTCTTCTTCTCTAAACGGACTATGTTGGGTGGTTCAGTCCAGTTATATCCTCTTCTTCTCTAAATGGACTATGTTGGGTGGTTCAGCCCAGTTATATCCTCTTCTTCTCTAAACGGACTATGTTGGGTGGTTCAGTCCAGTTATATCCTCTTCTTCTCTAAATGGACTATGTTGGGTGGTTCAGCCCAGTTATATCCTCTTTTTCTCTAAACGGACTATGTTGGGTGGTTCAGCCCAGTTATATCTTCTTCTTCTCTAAGCGGACTATGTTGGGTGGTTCAGCCCAGTTATATCTTCTTCTTCTCTAAGCGGACTATGTTGGGTGGTTCAGCCCAGTTATATCTTCTTCTTCTCTAAGCGGACTATGTTGGGTGGTTCAGCCCAGTTATATCTTCTTCTTCTCTAAACGGACTATGTTGGGTGGTTCAGCCCAGTTATATCTTCTTCTTCTCTAAACGGACTATGTTGGGTGGTTCAGTCCAGTTATATCTTCTTCTTCTCTAAACGGACTATGTTGGGTGGTTCAGCCCAGTTATATCTTCTTCTCTAAATGGACTATGTTGGGTGGTTCAGACCAGTTATATCTTCTTCTTCTTCTCTAAAGGGACTATGTTGGGTGGTTCAGTCCAGTTATATCTTCTTCTCTAAACGGACTATGTTGGGTGGTTCAGACCAGTTATATCTTCTTCTTCTTCTCTAAACGGACTATGTTGGGTGGTTCAGCCCAGTTATATCTTCTTCTCTAAACGGACTATGTTGGGTGGTTCAGCCCAGTTATATCTTCTTCTCTAAATGGACTATGTTGGGTGGTTCAGACCAGTTATATCTTCTTCTTCTTCTCTAAACGGACTATGTTGGGTGGTTCAGTCCAGTTATATCTTCTTCTCTAAACGGACTATGTTGGGTGGTTCAGTCCAGTTATATCTTCTTCTTCTCTAAACGGACTATGTTGGGTGGTTCAGCCCAGTTATATCTTCTTCTCTAAATGGACTATGTTGGGTGGTTCAGCCCAGTTATATCTTCTTCTCTAAACGGACTATGTTGGGTGGTTCAGCCCAGTTATATCTTCTTCTCTAAACGGACTATGTTGGGTGGTTCAGCCCAGTTATATCTTCTTCTCTAAATGGACTATGTTGGGTGGTTCAGACCAGTTATATCTTCTTCTTCTTCTCTAAACGGACTATGTTGGGTGGTTCAGCCCAGTTATATCTTCTTCTTCTCTAAGCGGACTATGTTGGGTGGTTCAGCCCAGTTATATCCTCTTCTTCTCTAAACGGACTATGTTGGGTGGTTCAGTCCAGTTATATCCTCTTCTTCTCTAAATGGACTATGTTGGGTGGTTCAGCCCAGTTATATCCTCTTTTTCTCTAAACGGACTATGTTGGGTGGTTCAGCCCAGTTATATCTTCTTCTTCTCTAAGCGGACTATGTTGGGTGGTTCAGCCCAGTTATATCTTTTTCTTCTCTAAGCGGACTATGTTGGGTGGTTCAGCCCAGTTATATCTTCTTCTTCTCTAAACGGACTATGTTGGGTGGTTCAGCCCAGTTATATCTTCTTCTTCTCTAAACGGACTATGTTGGGTGGTTCAGTCCAGTTATATCTTCTTCTTCTCTAAACGGACTATGTTGGGTGGTTCAGCCCAGTTATATCTTCTTCTTCTCTAAACGGACTATGTTGGGTGGTTCAGCCCAGTTATATCCTCTTTTTCTCTAAACGGACTATGTTGGGTGGTTCAGCCCAGTTATATCTTCTTCTTCTCTAAGCGGACTATGTTGGGTGGTTCAGCCCAGTTATATCTTCTTCTTCTCTAAGCGGACTATGTTGGGTGGTTCAGCCCAGTTATATCTTCTTCTTCTCTAAGCGGACTATGGTGGGTGGTTCAGCCCAGTTATATCTTCTTCTTCTCTAAACGGACTATGTTGGGTGGTTCAGCCCAGTTATATCTTCTTCTTCTCTAAACGGACTATGTTGGGTGGTTCAGTCCAGTTATATCTTCTTCTTCTCTAAACGGACTATGTTGGGTGGTTCAGCCCAGTTATATCTTCTTCTCTAAACGGACTATGTTGGGTGGTTCAGCCCAGTTATATCTTCTTCTCTAAATGGACTATGTTGGGTGGTTCAGACCAGTTATATCTTCTTCTTCTTCTCTAAACGGACTATGTTGGGTTGTTCAGCCCAGTTATATCTTCTTCTCTAAACGGACTATGTTGGGTGGTTCAGCCCAGTTATATCTTCTTCTCTAAATGGACTATGTTGGGTGGTTCAGACCAGTTATATCTTCTTCTTCTTCTCTAAACGGACTATGTTGGGTGGTTCAGTCCAGTTATATCTTCTTCTCTAAACGGACTATGTTGGGTGGTTCAGTCCAGTTATATCTTCTTCTTCTCTAAACAGACTATGTTGGGTGGTTCAGCCCAGTTATATCTTCTTCTCTAAATGGACTATGTTGGGTGGTTCAGCCCAGTTATATCTTCTTCTCTAAACGGACTATGTTGGGTGGTTCAGCCCAGTTATATCTTCTTCTCTAAACGGACTATGTTGGGTGGTTCAGCCCAGTTATATCTTCTTCTCTAAATGGACTATGTTGGGTGGTTCAGACCAGTTATATCTTCTTCTTCTTCTCTAAACGGACTATGTTGGGTGGTTCAGCCCAGTTATATCTTCTTCTTCTCTAAGCGAACTATGTTGGGTGGTTCAGCCCAGTTATATCTTCTTCTTCTCTAAGCGGACTATGTTGGGTGGTTCAGCCCAGTTATATCTTCTTCTTCTCTAAACGGACTATGTTGGGTGGTTCAGCCCAGTTGGACTATGGGTGTTTCAGCCCAGTTATTCTCTAAATGGACTATGTTGGGTGTTTCAGCCCAGTTATATCTTCTTCTCTAAACGGACTATGTTGGGTGGTTCAGCCCAGTTATATCTTCTTCTCTAAATGGACTATGTTGGGTGGTTCAGACCAGTTATATCTTCTTCTTCTTCTCTAAACGGACTATGTTGGGTGGTTCAGCCCAGTTATATCTTCTTCTTCTCTAAATGGACTATGTTGGGTGGTTCAGCCCAGTTATATCTTCTTCTCTAAATGGACTATGTTGGGTGGTTCAGTCCAGTTATATCTTCTTCTCTAAGTGGACTATGTTGGGTGGTTCAGCCCAGTTATATCTTCTTCTTCTCTAAGCGGACTATGTTGGGTGGTTCAGCCCAGTTATATCTTCTTCTCTAAATGGACTATGTTGGGTGGTTCAGTCC
>NW_025747778.1:27500-46541 GCF_021184085.1 Oncorhynchus gorbuscha | reverse complement strand
ATTCATCACCTCTTCGCTGTTCCATTATATTGTTCTTATGTTGCCTGGTTCTGTTCTCCTCTGTTCTCCTTTCTCCTCTGTTCTCCTCTGTTCTCCTTTCTCCTCTGTTCTCCTCTGTTCTCATATGTTCTCTGTTCTCCTTTCTCCTCTGTTCTCCTCTGTTCTCCTTTCTCCTCTGTTCTCCTCTGTTCTCCTTTCTCCTCTGTTCTCCTCTGTTCTCCTCTGTTCTCCTCTGTTCTCCTCTGTTCTCCTCTGTTCTCCTTTCTCCTCTGTTCTCCTCTGTTCTCCTTTCTCCTCTGTTCTCCTCTGTTCTCCTCTGTTCTCCTCTGTTCTCCTCTGTTCTCCTCTGTTCTCCTTTCTCCTCTGTTCTCCTCTGTTCTCCTCTGTTCTCCTCTGTTCTCCTCTGTTCTCCTCTGTTCTCCTTTCTCCTCTGTTCTCCTCTGTTCTCCTCTGTTCTCCTCTGTTCTCCTCTGTTCTCCTCTGTTCTCCTCTGTTCTCCTTTCTCCTCTGTTCTTCTCTGTTCTCATATGTTCTCTGTTCTCCTTTCTCCTCTGTTCTCCTCTGTTCTCCTTTCTCCTCTGTTCTCCTCTGTTCTCCTCTGTTCTCCTCTGTTCTCCTTTCTCCTCTGTTCTTCTCTGTTCTCATATGTTCTCCTTTCTCCTCTGTTCTCCTCTGTTCTCCTCTGTTCTCCTCTGTTCTCCTTTCTCCTCTGTTCTCCTCTGTTCTCCTCTGTTCTCCTCTGTTCTCCTTTCTCCTCTGTTCTCCTCTTTTCTCATATGTTCTCTGTTCTCCTCTGTTCTCCTCTGTTCTCCTTTCTCCTCTGTTCTCCTCTGTTCTCATATGTTCTCTGTTCTCCTCTGTTCTCCTCTGTTCTCCTCTGTTCTCCTCTTCTGTTCTCCTCTGTTCTCCTCTGTTCTCCTCTGATTTGGTCTCCTCTGTTCTTCTCTGTTCTCCTCTGTTCTCCTCTGTTCTCCTCTGATTTGAATCTCCTCTGCTCTCTCTTGTTCTCCTCTTCTGTTCTCCTCTTCTGTTCTCCTCTCTGATTTGGTCTCCTCTGTTCTCCTCTGATTTGGTCTTCTGTTCTCCCTCTGATCTTCTCTGTTCTCCTCTTATTGTTTCTGTTCTGTTCTGTTCTTCGCTGTTCTGCAGTCTTCTTTCTGTCCCATTCACATTCTGCTGAGCATGCCTCTAGCACACTGTGTGTGGGTGTGTGTGTGTGTCTCTGCTATGTGTGTGTATGTGTGTGCATGCTAGGTGTGTGTGTATATGCAGCATGTGTGTGTGTGTGCATTCCCAATCCTGTGGGTGTGTCTCCTTTGTAAGTGTTCAACAGGAGAATGCAGCACTACCACTTTAGCTCTAGCAGTGCCTCATCATCCATCCTGACACATCTCTCCCTCCCTCCCTCCCCTCCCTTCCCCCAGCTCCCACACAGGGAGTCTTCCGCCTCTGCTGCACCTGGGTTTGTACTGCTTAGCTTTAAACACCAGAACCGCTTCACTGTGCAGGTAGTGCTGTGCCTCTCTTGATATCGATACAATGAATAGCTAGTGGTGTAGCTTTAGTTAGCTGTGTAAGTTTAGTTAGCGGTAGATTTAGTTAGCGGTGTATCTAGTTAGCGGTGTATCTTTAGTTAGCTGTGTGTAGCTTTTAGTTAGAGGTAGCTTTAGTTAGCGGTGTAGCTTTAGTTACGGTGTAGATTTAGTTAGCGTGTATCTTTAGTTAGAGGTGTAGCTTTAGTTAGCGGTGTAGCTTTAGTTAGAGGTGTATCTTTAGTTAGCGGTGTAGCTTTTAGTTAGCGGTGTATCTTTAGTTAGCGGTGTATCTTTAGTTAGCGGTGTATCTTTAGTTACAGAGGTGTAGCTTTAGTTAGCGGTGTAGCTTTAGTTAAGAGGTGTAGCTTTAGTTAGCGGTGTGTAGCTTTAGTTAGCGGTGTGTCTTTAGTTAGCGGTGTAGCTTTAGTTAGCGGTGCAGCTTTAGTTAGCGATGTAGTTTTTAGTTAGCGGTGCAGCTTTTTAGTTAGCGATGTATCTTTAGTTAGAGGTGCAGCTTTTTAGTTAGCGGTATCTTTAGTTAGCGGTGTATCTTTAGTTAGCGGTGTAGCTTTAGTTAGCGGTGTAGCTTTAGTTAGTTGTGTATCTTTAGTTAGCTGTGTAGCTTAGTTAGCGGTGTATCTTTAGTTAGCGGTGCAGCTTTAGTTAGCGGTGCAGCTTTAGTTAGCGATGTAGCTTTAGTTATGGTGCAGCTCTTTTTAGCGGTGTATCTTTAGTTAGCGGTGTATCTTTAGTTAGCGGTGTAGTTTTTTAGTTAGCGGTGTAGCTTTAGTTAGCTGTGCAAGAAATAGCGAAGGATAAAAAAGAGCTTTAGTTAGCGGTGAATCTTTAGTTAGTGTGTGACTTTAGTTAGCTTAGTGTATTTTTAGTTAGCGGTGTATCTTTAGTTAGCAGTGCTGATTTAGTTAGAGGTATCTCAGTTAGTGTGAATCTTTAGTTAGCTGTGCTGCTTTAGTTAGCAGTGTAATCCTTAGTTAGCGATGCTGCTTTAGTTAGCTGTGCTGCTTTAGTTAGCGGTAGCTTTAGTTAGCGGTGAATCTTAGTTAGCTGTGCTGCTTTAGTTAGCAGTGTAGCTTTAGTTAGCGAGTGCTGCTACAGTCAGCTGTGCCGCTTTTATTAGCGTAGCTTTAGTTTAGTGGTGAATTCTCCACATTGTGGCTGCTTTAGTTAGCAGCGTAGCTTTAGTTAGCTGTGTCATTAGTTAGCAGTGTAGTTTTTGGTTAGCTTACATGCTATTTAGTTAGCTGATGTTGTTTAGTTACGTGCAATGTTGAAGTAACTTTATTAGCTGTGCTGCTTTAGTTAGCAGTGTAGCTTTAGTTAGCTGCTGCTATAGTTAGCTGTGCTGCTTTAGTTAGCGGTGCAGCTTTAGTTAACGTGAATCTTTAGTTAGCTGTGCTGCTTTAGTTAGCGGTGTAGCTTTAGTTAGCGGTGTAGCTTTAGTTAGCGATGCTGCTTTAGTTAGCGGTGTAGCTTTAGTTAGCGGTGTAGCTTTAGGGACAGGAGTTATTCATTACCTTGTGACCTAAACATGAAACACCCTGGGCCCTTGTTATGGCTGAAAACTAAGGAGAACTCCAGGTCCAGTTGAAGCCTATAACAAAGGGCACAGAGTTAAAGTAGGGACAGGTTCAGTTGCAACAAAGAACCAGACGTTTGATTGCGATAGAATTGTAGAGTGGAACCAGAAACAATAGAATGGTGTTGAAGCATGTTGTAATCAGAACTCCTTGACATTACACCCACAGACAGTTTGGTTTGACTGGAACAGCCCAGCAGAGCACAGCTCTCAATACACAGTAATGGACTAGAAGGATATCAAAGTTTAATGGTCACAGACACAGATATGAAGACGTTATCTGTGTTACTGCCTCCAACGCACAAGGAATTCTCTCTGACAGTGAAATGATGCCAAGGTGTGTGTGTGTGTGTGTGTGTGTGTGTGTGTGTGTGTGTGTGTGTGTGTGTGTGTGTGTGTGTGTGTGTGTGTGTGTGTGTGTGTGTGTGTGTGTGTGTGTGTGTGTGTGTGTGTGTGTGTGTGTGTGTGTGTGTGTGTGTGTGTGTGTGTGTGTGTGTGAGAGAGAGTGGTGGAAGGATGCCAAAGTGATTAGTGAATGAAATGGCAAACGCAGCAGAAAATGACTCAACTCATGTTTTTATCAGTAGAGTCACAAGTTGGCCAATGAGAAACTAGATGGAAATGTTTCTTCATAGCCAGGAGTTTTCCTAACCCTGTAACCTGTACCAGGAGAACGCTCTGGACCGCAGTTTCATGTGTCAACTCAGACCTTGACCTGGGGTCTCCTTAACTTAAACGTCTTTATTCTATCCCAACACTAGCACACCTGATCAAACTAATTAACTAATCACCAAGCCCTTTGAGCAGTTGAATGAAGTGTGATAATAGGTTGATTCGATCCATCCATTTGTCTGCCCTCTATTGCTCTGGTCTGGTCTACACTGTTCTTATTAAAAGATGAAATGATGTCCCACTCTGAGCGGCCCCATTCCATTATACCATTCCGTTGTTCCATTCTAATTTATTCCATTCTATTGTTCAATTCTAATTTGTTCCATTCTAGAATTCCATTTTCATTTGTTCTACTGTTCCATTCTAAGTTGTTCTAATCGATCCCTACCATTCCATTATAAGCTGGTGCATTGCATTGGTCCATTCTAAGCTATTGAGCAGGAGAAGTGTAAATATAGCCTGTATAGAACAGTAAGGCCTTAACACATGGACTCAATGTCACCAAAGTCAGAACGGAATAGAGAAGAGGTATGCATGTACAGTATGTAGGGTCTCAATAGCACCCTATTCTTTACACAGTGCACTACATTTTGACCAGAGTCAATGGGGGGGCTGGTCAAAAGTAGTGCACTTCATAGGGAATAGGGTGCCATGTAGGACACATCCAAAGACATATTCATAATTACCTGTGCGTCCACCAGTGTAGCGTTGACCAGACTTCTCGTTGATGAAGACGTGGACCAGCGCGGTGGGCGCAGAGCGACTGCCTCCACTGTCGTTGACCCTGACCACCAGGCGATGCAGCCCCTGTGTCTCCTCTCTAGGGGCTCTGCCACGGTGATCACTCCACTGGCCAGGCCGATCTCAAACAGCCTGAAGGGGTTCCCTCCTACCAGGGAGAAGCGCAGGTCAGCGTTGCGGCCAAAGTCCGAGTCCGACGCTGCCACGGTTCTGACGATGGTCCGGGTGGAGGAGGCCGGGGGAGGAGGGTGTAGGAATCGTTGGTGGGTGAGGTCACGGAGGGGGCGTTGTCGCTCATCAGTTACGATGAGGGGAGACTGTCGCCGTGGGCGGAGCGAGGCGGAGCCCCACCGCCGACGGCCCGGACGCGGGAAGGTGTAGGTGGAGCGGCGTTCCCGGTCAAAGGCCACGGAGGA
This sequence comes from Oncorhynchus gorbuscha, assembly GCF_021184085.1. Classification (NCBI taxonomy): domain Eukaryota; kingdom Metazoa; phylum Chordata; class Actinopteri; order Salmoniformes; family Salmonidae; genus Oncorhynchus; species Oncorhynchus gorbuscha. The sequence goes on along the minus strand of NW_025747778.1, from coordinate 41,580 downwards.
GAAGATCAGTCCCTGTGTTGTTCTCTATGGAGAACGTGTCTTCACCTCTTCCTCCTCCCTCCTCTCCTACTCCCTTGTTCTTCTCCCCTCCTCCTCCTCCACCTCTTCTCCTTCTTCTTCCTCCATCTCTACGAAAAGACTCAGCTCCGCGTTCTCACCCTCATCCGCATCTGTTACCGTTACCATGCCGACTGGGCTGTTGGCAAGGAGTTCTCCTTCACGTAGAACGTGAACACTTCCTGAACAAACTTGGGAGTGTTGTCGTTGCGGCCGGTCACCATGATTACCACCGTGGCCGACCCTGCAGCGAGGGGAATCCCTTATCCCTGGCGATCACCTGAACTCGTACACTCTCCTGACCTCCCGGTCCAGAACCCCGTCGCACGGATATCCCCATTATCAGCATCAATATAGAACAGGCCGTTAACGGACGGATCCAACGAATACACATCTCTGCATTCTTCCCGGAATCGGAATCCGCCGCAACCACGGTGACCACACGCTCTCCTGGTTGGTTGTTCTCGGCAAAGTGGACCTCCACCACGGCCTGGGCGAAGGCAGGAGTGTGGTCGTTGATGTCCACTACCCTGACCATGAGAGAGCTGTTGCTGGAGAGAGACGGGGAACCGGAGTCGACTGCCACGATGGTCACGCTGTACTCCTTAGTGGCCTCGTAGTCCAACAGGGCCGACGTGTGGAGGAAATACTTCTTACGGTTTCTAAGGAAACAAGGTTCAATATTAACGGAAAATTACAAAGAAATGAATCAATATAATTACTTCCTCCTGTGGAAGGAGAGTTACATCGCAAAATCTAAATATAGGACATTTTGAATTTATATGGCTCAAATTAACATAACGTATGTGATTTTTGTGAATTTCAGCTAAACGTATCTGTCAGGTTTATGTTATGGCAGCTGTATGTTGATGCTCCAATACTATTTCAGCCTCTCGGTGCGCCGTGCTGGAATACTCTGAACTTAACTTTATAAATGAAAATAAAATAAACTCGAAACAGATCAATGTGTTTTCATCTCACCTGTCGAAGGCGTCGTCCGCGGGCAGTGGCAGGAGCGCCGTCTCTCCCGCTGGTTTCAGGGTGAACGGTACGTCCCCGACCACCGTACAGGTCACCGCTCCGTTCTCCCCCTGGTCCCGGTCTGACACCTGAACCAGCGCCACCGGCGTGTCCACCAGAACATTCTCCGGTACCAGCGCCACTCCGTCCCTCACCAGAATCCGTCCGATCTTCCTGATCTCCACGACCGGAACGTTGTCGTTCTCATCCCGGACCACCAGGACTACGGTCAGCCCGGTCGGTGCGCTGGGCGGCTGACCGCGATCCCTTGCCGTAACCGTGAACCGTAACTGGGCCACTTCTCCCGGTCAATCCTGTGGAGGACGCTCAGCCAACCGGTAGCCTCGTCCAGTCGGAGGGAGACGCGGACAGATTCCGTGGCAGCGCCGAAGACGTACTCCACCTGTCCGTTGACGCGACGTCGCGGTCCGACGCGCGCACCTGGAGGACGGGGTTCCGGGAGGCGCATTCTCCGCCATCTCGGCCTCATAGATGGCTCTCTCGAAGCGCGGGCTGTTGTCCATAAAGAAATACCATGTATTTAGAAAACATTGTTTGTGCTTTTCAACCTAATTTAGCTAGTGATGCTTTATACTAATTTAGCTAGTGGTGATCTATGCTAATTTGGCTAGTGGTGCTTTATACTAATTTAGCTAGTGGCGCTTTACACTAATTTAGCTAGTGGTGCTCTATGCTAATTTAGCCAGTTGTGATCTATGCTAATTTAGCCAGTTGTGCTCTATGCTAATTTAGCCAGTTGTGCTCTATGCTAATTTAGCTAGTGTTTCTCTATGCTGATGCTACTATTCCAGCTCTTTAGTTTAATGGGTAAACCAATCCAACTTTTTAGACAGTTTACTCTCCATTAGTCAGCACCTCTACTAACATTTTTGGGTGTGCCTCAGCTCATGCTTTTCACGAGACTACGTTTTCATCCTACCTGTTGTCGTTGACATCGGTGATGGCGACACGGAGGAGCGCCTGGGAAGAGCGAGGAGGGTTCCCACCGTCCCGGACCCGTAGAACCAGCTCATACGAGTCGCGTGCTTCACGGTCCAGAGGGCCTTTCACGATCAGCTGCGGTTGTTTCTCGCCGTCGGGCGTGTCGGCGACCTGGAGCTCAAACACACTGCTCCTCACACCTCCTCCTGCACCTCCTCCTGCACCTCCTCCGTTGTTATCCAATGCTCCTCTCCTCCTATCCCCTCCTCCTCCTGTTCCATCCGCTCTTCCCATAGGCCCCCCGGCTGCTCTCCTCGCTGACCCCAACCCTGACCCCGCCGACCCGGAAGAGCTGCCATCTTGAATCAACTCATAACGATCAATCCCATTGTGCCCGAAGTCGCGATCCGTCGCCGTGGGTAACAGATACAGCGTGCCTATTGGACGGTTCTCCTCGACAGATAATGTCAGCACTGACGACGGAAACGAAGGAGTGTTGTCATTGATGTCGGTGATGACCACACGGCCCTCAAAGAGATCCACCCAACTCTGGAGCGGACCGATCACAGACACTTCGAAGTCCAGGAAACACTCGTTCTCATCGAAGATCATCTGACACTGGGACAGCTTCTCCGGTCAATCCTCCGCTGCCCGGTAGTCAGCTCCCGGTAACGTTATCAATCTTGAAGAACTCCGAGCCGCTCTCCAGGGCGAATGTGACATCTCCGGAGCCGGTGCCCGCGGACAGGCCGAGGTCGGCAGCCACATTACCGATCATAACGTCTGCGGGGCCCTCCTCAGCCACCCGGTAACGGAGAGCCGAGTCAGCGACCGGGGAGCTGAGTCATCGTTAGTAGGAGAAGGACTAGGAGGTGGAACTCCCCCGGTCCAGTTAGCGTTACCGAGCAGGAGAACACTGCTCCACCACAGACACCTACCCCTGTCCTCCGCATGGCTCCCGCCGTTCCCTCTCTCTCTCTCTCTCTCTCTCTCTCTCTCTCTCTCTCTCTCTCTATTCCCCTCTCTCTCTCTCTCTATTCCTCTCTCTCCCTGTCTCTTTCCCCTCTCTCTCTCTCTCTCTCTCTTATCCCCTCTCTCTCTCTCTCTCTCTCTCTCTATTCCCCTCCTCTCTCTCTCTCTCTCTCTCTCTCTCTCTCTCTCTCTATTCCCTCTCTCTATCTTCTCTCTCTCTCTCTCTCTCTATTCCTCTCTCTCCTGTCTCTTTCTCTCTCTGGGTATCTATATTTCTACCTTTCCCTCCTTCTCTGTCGTTAATGTGTCTATCTGGGCTGTATATCTTTGTTCCCTCTCTTTCTCTCTCTTCCCCGTCTCTCTCTCCCCCTCCCACTCTCCCCTCTCTCTCTCTCCCTCTCCCCCTCCCTCTCTCCCCCTCTCTCTCTCTCTCTCTCTTGGCAGTTCCGCTGCCTGGGGTTCAGGAAAGCTTCACAGCACTCTAATAACACACTGCAGATCAGACTCTCTGTGGTTAATGTGATCGGGTTGGATATCTCTGTTTCAGTCAGGATCTCTGTTTTCTCTATTCTTTTGTCTTTCTCTTTATTGTTGAGATTTTGGGTTTAAAAATAAACTTCCTCTAAGTCTCGCTGGGATGTTCAGAGCACAAAGATATCAGCAAATCCATCCAGCAAGAAGAGAGAAACCAAATCATCCACTCACGTTAATTAATCCACTTGACTCTCTCTCGCTCTCTTTTTTTTATGATGGAGACGTATTCCGTTTCTCCCTCTCTTGAGGACTCTCGTATCAGTTATATTAGTCCGTTAGTAATTTCGCTTAATTCCGGTCGCGTTCCGGGGGACCGAGGGGCTCTCTCGGCGGTTTTGACGAGTTGAAGAGAAACTGCAATGCAGCACTTCCACAAAGAAAACTGTACACGACTCTGTCTCAGGACCCCGAATCACTAATGTTGTGAAAAATATTTACATCCACAAAGCGTAACACAATCGGTTTAAAAGTAAAGTATTTGATATCGTCCGGTAATCGTTTAGAGTTTAATTGTGGTTTCTTACCTCTCGCTCCCCGGTATGAGTCTGAACTACGCGTGTGTTTTTCCCCGCAGTGAAGCAACGTGCCAAGCAGTTGGTCGAATGCCTTCACGGAACTTCACAAGACAATAGTGCTTTTTCACAGCCACTTCCCGGGACGGAATAATAATCTAAACCGTAAACCGGAGCTCGCTCACATCAGCAACCCTTGTTTTTTAAAAAGCAAAAGAGATCCCGAAGTCAACAAACCGGTCAATTATAATTCCTTGTGCGTTCGCGAGGATGTTTCGGTCATGAACCGAGAGAAAATGCGTATTTTCCAGAGTCCTGCATTCCATCGTTCATTCTCCACGCACGCCTTCTCCCTCTTTTTCTTTCTCTCACCTGCACGTTCTACTGCACTGCATGTGCGCGCGTGGCTTGCTTTCTGCCTGATCTGAAATGATGCTGCAGTCTCTCTCTCCGCCTCTCTCTCTCTCGCTCTCTCTCGCTCTCTCTCTCTCTCTCTCTCTCTCTCTCTCTCTCTCTCTCTCTCTCTCTCTCTCTCTCTCTCTCTCTCCCTCCTCTCTCTCCGCCTCTCTCTCTCTCTCACTCTTCACTGCAACATTTCCCTAGCCACGTAACTTGATCGTTCAGCTGAAACGGGAGAACGGAACGAGAGGCAGTGTTGTGTCGCTCACGGTGTGTGCGTGTGTGTGTGTATCGGTAACAGACCTATCCTCCTCGCTGTCACTGCACTAGATTCAATGTGGCGTTTACGTGGCTCAGGGTGGGATGAGATGTGGGGAATATCTTTATTCACAAAGAGGATGCAGGGAAGGAAGGGATATTGGTTGTCAGAGGAATATAATGGGAACGTATTCTGCACAATCGGCATTTTATTTTATTGTGTTGTACGGTTGCCAGCCAGCGTTGGACAGGCTACGGGGACTGGGGTTTAAATGGAAATCGCCCCACTAACGTAATACCGGCACAAACACACACGTTTTAATAATGACTGAGACTTCTTTATCCAGTTATGACCCACAACAGCCCATCTGAATGTCATCATTCATCCGGCGGCATGTGGTTCTCTGATGACGTCTCATAGTAACAGCTATCAGATTTATATGAATACACGATATGACCCCTGTGGCTAAAGGTCGAAGGGCAAACATATAGACTAATAATAATAATAATAATAAGGATATTATTTAATAATTTATAATAATATATATTTTCATTTTACATGATTAGGCCTGTAAAAGGGTAAGTATTATATTTGAATAGTTTGTTTTATTTTCGTCAATATTTGAGCCAGTCGGTTAGAATCGTTGCAGTATAGTTCTTGTTTGGTATAGTTGTTCCCTGTAGAATAATGAAGTAGCGTTTTCTTTTGTCTGACTGCGGCACTAAACACACACACACACACACACACACACACACACACACACACACACACACACACACACACACACACACACACACACACACACACACACACACACACACACACACACACACACACACACACACACACACACACACACACACACACACACACACACACACACACACACACACACACACACTATATATACTGAAGACGTTACAGCCACAGACTCTCTCTATCTCCGCGGGCTGACCCGCAGCACGCGCTGCTCGGTGAGCGCAATGCAGCAACCGGCTCCTCTCGTGCAGTGTACCGCTAGGCTACAGAACGCAACAAAAGGCGTCGCGGAGGGAAGAGGAGAAGAGATAAGGCTTTACCTGCAGTACCTCTCTCTCTCTTTCTCTCTCTCTGTCCTCCATCCCACCGCAACCACAATCCCAATGCCCCCTTCCCTCCTTCCAGCTCTCCTGGTTTCTTTCCCTTTAATTAAATTATACCAGGCCCGGTCCAGTCAGGGCCGACAATGTTACCCCCAACCCACCAGGATTCGGTCCGGAAGTGGGGGAAGGAGGGGGGGCTTCCCCGAGTCTCCACTCCATTCATAACGCTGTGAGGGAGACGCAGGTCATGTACAGTATGCTGAGACAGCCGTTAAAGCGCGGCTCTGAGGGATGGGACAACATGGTAACTCGTCTCTCTCTCTTCCCCTCTCTCTCTCTCTCCCCCTCTCTCTCCTCTCCCTTCCCCTCTCTCTCTCTCCCTTCCACTCTCTCTCACTCTCCCTTCCCTCTCTCTCTCCTTCTCTTTCTCTCCGTGCTGCATTGGTAGCAGGAGGATTTGTGTCTTTAGCATTCCGGCAGCGTCGACACACGCTGCCTCCCTCGGTGCTCCCGCGCCCTCTGTTGTTCGATCCGCATGTGACTTTGATTTCCGTTGAAATCAATCGGCGTCTGTGGGTGCTGGTGCTGAGTGTGTGTATGTCGCTCTGTTGTGCAGGGTGGTGATGATAGGGGAGGGGAGGGAAGGGGGGGGCTTACATCGTCAATGCCTGATCTATGTTATGTATAACATTACTAAGCAGAATGAGCAACATGACATCACAACATCAACAAAGACACACAACAACAGACGAACATAAATAAATACACTACCGGTCAAAAGTTGTAGAACAGCAAAGCTGTCATCAAGACAAAGGGTCGAAGAAGAATCTAAAATCTAAAATACATTTTGATTTGTTTAACACTTTTTGGGGGGTTATGACATTAATCCATATGTGTTATGTCATAGTGTTGATGTCTTCACTATTATTATACAATGTAGAACATAGTAAACATAAAGGAAAAACCCTTGAATGAGAAGCTGTGTCCAAGCTTTAGACTGCTACTGTATATATATATATATATATATATATATTTGTTTTCATGTATTGCCTGGATCCACCTGGAAAAATTCTGGGCTTCATAAACTATATATTTGAGCATTCTGTTAGTCTGTTAATACAATTCAATCAGTTTGTAAATGTCAGCAGTCCGGTTTAGAAGGTGCATCATACCAAGCTTTAGACTGCTACTGTATATATATATATATATATATATATACTATTTGTTTTCATGTATTGCCTGGATCCACCTGGAAAAATTCTGGGCTTCATAAACTATATATTTGAGCATTCTGTTAGTCTGTTAATACAATTCAATCAGTTTGTAAATGTCAGCAGTCCGGTTTAGAAGGTGCATCATACCAAAATGACTAAAGTCAAATATCTGAACAAATATCTGCTATCTTCCACAGACGTTAGACAATACACTCATTTGACGTGAATAATCTCTATAGAGAGAGGGAGGAGAGAGAGGGAGAGAGAGATAGGGGGAAGGAGAGAGAGAGGGAAGGGAGAGGAAAGGGCAGAGAGAGGGGGAAGGGAGAGAGAGGGAGGGAAGGGAGAGAGAGAGGGGAAGGGAGAGTGAGAGAGAGAGGGCAAAGGAGAGAGAGAGAGGGAAAGGAGAGAGGGAAGGGAGAGAGAGAGGGAAGGGAGAGTGAGAGAGAGAGGGGAAGGGAGAGTGAGAGAGAGGGGAAGGAGAGGAGAGAGAGAGGGGAAGGAGAGAGAGGGGAGGAGAGGAGAGGAAGAGAGAGGGGGAAGGAGAGAGAGAGGGCAAGGGAGAGAGAGAGGGGGAAGGAGAGAGAGAGGGGAAGGGAGAGAGAGAGAGGGGGAAGGGAGAGAGAGGGGAAAGAGAGAGAGAGAGAGGGGGAAGGAGAGAGAGAGAGGGGAAGGGAGAGAGAGAGGGGAAGGGAGAGTGAGAGAGAGAGGGGAAGGGAGAGTGAGAGAGAGAAGGGAAGGGAGAGAGAGAGAGAGAAGGGAGAGGAGAGAGAGGGGGAAGGGAGAGAGATAGGGAAGGGAGAGAGAGAGGGGAAGGGAGAGTGAGAGAGAGGGGAAGGGAGAGTGAGAGAGGGGAAGAGAGAGAGAGAGGGGAACAGAGAGAGAGGGGAAAGGAGGAGAGAGGGAGAGAGAGAGGGGAAGGGAGAGAGAGAGGGGAAGGGAGAGTGAGAGAGGGGAAGGGAGAGAGAGATAGGGGGGAAGGGAGAGTGAGAGAGAGGGGAACAGAGTGCGAGAGAGAGGTGAAGGGAGAGAGAGATAGGGGAAGGGAGAGAGAGAGAGAGAGAGAGAGAGAGGGGAAGGGAGAGAGAGAGAAGGAGAAAGAAAGAGGGAAGGGAGAGAGAGAGAGGGAAGGGAGAGAGAGAGGAGGGGAGAGGGAGAGAGAGAGGGGAAGGAGAGTGAGGGAAGGGAGAGTGGAGAGGGGAAGGGGTGAGAGAGAGGGGAAAGGAGAGGAGATAGGGGGAGGAGAGGAGAGAGAGAGGGGAAGGGAGAGAGAGGGCAAAAGAGAGAGAGAGAGGGAAGGAGAGAGAGAGGGGAAGGGAGAGAGAGAGGGGGAAGGGAGAGAGGGAAGGAGAGAGAGAGAGGGGAAGGGAGAGAAGAGGGAAGGAGAGGGAGAGGGGAGAGAGAGGGAGGAAGGAGAGAGAGAGAGGGAAGGGAGAGGAGAGAGAGGGGAAGGGAGAGAGTGAGAGAGAGAGAGGGAAAGAGAGAGAGAGAGGGGAAAGGAGAGAGAGAGGGCAAAGGAGAGAGAGAGGGGGAAGGGAGAGAGAGAGAGGGGGGAAGGGAGAGAGAGAGGGGGAAGGGAGAGAGAGAGGGGAAGGGAGAGTGAGAGAGAGAAGGGAGAGGAGAGAGAGGGGAAAGGGAGAGAGAGGGAAGGGAGAAGAGGGAAGGGAAGGAGAGAGAGAGGGGAAGGGAGAGTGAGAGAGAGGGGAAGGGAGAGAGGAGAGGGGGAAGAGAGAGGAGAGAGAGGGGAACAGAGTCGAGAGAGAGGTGAAGGGAGAGAGAGATAGGGGAAGGAGAGAGAGAGAGAGGGGAAGGGAAGGAGAGAGAGGGGAAGGGAAAGAAAGAGGGAAGGGAGAAGAGAGGGGAAGGAGAGAGTGAGAGGGAAAGGAGAGTGAGAGAGAGAGGGAAGGGAGAGTGAGAGAGAGGGAAGGGAAGTGAGAGATCGAGGGCAAAGGAGGAGAGGAGGGGAAGGGAGAGAGAGAGAGGGGAACAGAGAGGTGAGGGAAGGAAGTGAGAGAGAGAGAGGGGAGAGGAGACAAGAGAGAGAGAGGGAAGGGAGAGAGGGGGAAGAGAGAGAGAGGAAAGGAGAGGGAGAGAGAGAGGGGAAAGGAGAGAGAGAGTGCAAAGGAGAGAGAGAGAGGGAAGGGAAGGGAGAGAGAGAGAGAGGGGAAGGGGAGAGTGAGAGAGGGGGGGGGAGAGAGAGAGAGGGGAAGGGAGAGAGAGAGGGAAGGGAGAGTGGAGAGAGAGAGGGAAGGGAGAGGGGAAGAGAGTGGGGAAAGGGAGAGTGAGAGGCAAAGGGAAGAGAGAGAGAGGGGGAAGGGAGAGTGAGAGAGAGGGGAAGGGAGAGAGAGAGAGAGAGGGGAAGGGAGGAGAGAGAGGGGGAAGGAGAGTGAGAGAGAGGGGAAAGGAGAGAGAGGGGGAAGGAAGAGAGAGAGGGGAAGGGAGAGGAGAGGGGGAAGGGAAGAGAGAGAGGGGAAGGGAGAGAGAGAGGGAGTGAGAGAGAGTGAGAGAGAGTGGAAGGGAAGTGGGTGAGAGAGAGGAAGGGAGAGTGAGAGAGAGGGGGAAGGGAGAGTGAGAGAGAGGGGAAGGGTGAGAGAGGGGGGAAAGAGAGAGAGGGGGAAGGGAGAGAGTGAGAGAGAGAGAGGAAGGGAGAGTGAGAGGAAGGAGGAGGGAAGGGAGAGAGAGAGAGAAGGGAGAGTGAGAGAGAGAGGGCAAAGAGAGATCGACAAGGGAGGGAAGGGAGAGAGAGAGAGGGGAAGTGAGAGAGAGAGGGCAAAGGGAGAGAGGAGAGGGGGGAAGGGAGAGAGAGAGAGGGGAAGGGAGTGAGAGAGAGGGGGGGGAGAGGAGAGAGAGAGAGGGGGAAGGGAGGGCAAAAAGGAGAGAGAGAGAGGGGGAAGGGAGAGAGATAGGGAGGGAAGGGAGAAGAGAGAGAGGGGAAGGAGAGAGAGAGGGGAAGGGAGAGAGAGAGAGAGAGGGGAAGGAGAGTGGGAAAAGGAGAGTGAGGGGAAGGGAGAGCGGGAGAGAGAGGGAAGGGAGAGAGAGAGAGAGGGGAAGGGAGAGAGAGAGAGAGGGAAAGGAGAGAGAGATAGGGAGGGAAGGGAGAAGGGAGAGAGGGGAAGGGAGAAAGAGAGAGGGGGAAGGGCAGAGAGAGAGGGGAAGGGAGAGAGAGAGGGAAGGGAGAGAGAGAGAGGGGGGAAGGGAGAGAGAGAGGGGAAGGGAGTGAGAGAAGGGAGGAAGGGAGAGAGAGAGGGGAAGGGGAGAAGAGAGAGGGGGAAGGAGAGAGTGAGAGAGGGGAAGGGAGAAGGAGAGAGTGAGGGAAGGGAGAGGAGAGAGAGAGGGGAAGGGAGAGAGAGAGAGAGAGAGAGAGGGGAAGGGAGAGTGAGAGAGAGAGGGAAGAGGAGAGAGAGAGGGGAAAGGAGAGAGAGAGAGAGGGAAGGGAGTGAGAGAGAGGGAAGGGAGAGAGAGAGAGAGAAAAGGAGAAGGGAGAGGAGACAGAGGGGAAGGAGGGGAGAGGAGAGGGAAGGGAGAGAGAGAGGGAAGGGAGAGAGAGAGAGGGGAAGGGGAAGGAGAGAGAGGGGAAGGGAGGTGAGGGGGGAGAGGAAAGAGGGGAAAGGAGAGAGAGATAGGGGGAAGGGAGAGGAGAGAGAGAGGGGAACAGAGAGGAGAGAGAGGTGAAGGGAGAGAGAGATAGGGGAAGGAGAGAGAGAGAGAGAGAGAGAGGAGAGAGGGGAAGGGAGAGAGGGGAAGAAGGAGAAAGAAAGAGGGAGAAGGGAGAGAGAGAGGGTGGGGAAGGGGGGAAGGGAGAGGGGAAGGAGAGTGAGTGAGAGAGAGGGGAAGGGAGAGGAGGCAAGGAGGAAGGGAGAGTGAGAGAGAGGGGAAGGGAGAGTGAGAGAGAGGGGAAAGGAGAGAGTGAGAGGGAAGGGGAGGGAGAAGAGAGAGAGGGGAAGGGAGAGAGAGAGAGAAGTGAGGGGAAGGGAGAGTGAGAGAGAGGGGGAAGGGAGAGAGAGAGGGCAAAGGAGAGAGAGAGGGGAAGGGAGAGAGGGGACAAAGGAGAGAGAGAGAGGGGAAGGGAGAGAGAGAGAGAGAGAGAGGAAGAGAGAGTGAGAGAGGAGAGAGAGAGAGGGGGAAGGGAGAGTGAGAGAGGGGAAGAGAGAGTGAGAGAGGGGAAGAGAGAGTGAGAGAGGGGAAGAGAGAGAGGGGAAGAGAGAGTGAGAGAGGGGAAGAGAGAGGAGAGAGGGGAAGGGAGAGTGAGATGGGGAAAAGAGAGAGGGGGAAGGGAGAGAGAGAGAGAGGGGAAGGGAGAGGAGAGAAGGGGAAGGGAGAGTGAAGGGAGGGAAGGGAAGGGGATGAGGAAGAGGGGAAGGAGAGAGAGAGAGAGAGGGAAGGGAGAGTGAGAGAGAGAGGGGAAGGGAGAGTGAGAGAGAGAGGGGAAAGGAGAGTGAGAGAGAGAGGGGAAAGGAGAGAGAGAGGGCAAAGGAGAGAGAGAGAGGGGGAAGGGAGAGGAGAGAGGGGAAGGGAGAGAGAGAGAGGGGAAGGGAGAGAGAGAGAGGGGAAGTGAGAGAGAGGAGGGAAGGGAGAGTGAGAGAGAGAGGGGAAGGGAGAGAGAGAGAGAGAGGAGAGAAGGAAGAGAGGAGGAGAAGAGGAAGGGAGAGGAGTGAGAGAGAGGGAAGGGAGAGTGAGAAAGAGAGGGGAAGGAGAGTGAGAGAGAGAGGGAAGGGAGAGTGAGAGAGAGGGAACAGAGGGAGAGGGAGAGAGAGAGGGGAAGGGAGAGTGAGAGGGAAGGAAGAGAGAGAGGGGAAGGGAGAGAGAGAGGGGAAGGGAGAGTGAGAGAGAGAGGGGAAGTGAGAGATCGAGGGCAAAGGAGAGAGAGAGAGGGGGAAGGGAGAGAGAGAGAGGGGAAGGGAGAGAGAGAGAGGGGAAGGGAGAGAGAGAGGGGAAGGGAGAGTGAGAGAGAGAGGGGAAGGGAGAGTGAGAGAGAGAGGGAACAGAGAGTGAGGAGAGAGAGAGGGGAAAGGGAGGAGTGAGAGAGAGAGGAAAGGGAGAGAGATCGAGGGCAAAGGAGAGAGAGAGAGGGGGAAGGGAGAGAGAGAGAGAGGGGAAGGAAGAGAGAGTGAGAGGGGAAGGGAGAGGGGAAGAGAGAGTGAGAGGAGAGAGAGAGGGAAGGAGAGTGAGAGAGAGAGGGGAAAGGGAAGGGAGAGAGAAGAGGGAAAGGAGAGTGAGAGGGCAAAGGAGAGAGAGAGAGGGGAAGGAGAGTAGAGAGAGAGAGGGGGAAGGGAGAGAGAGAGAGGGGAAGGAGAGTGAGAGAGGGAAGGGAGGGAGAGGGGAAGGGAGAGTGAGAGAGAGAGGGAAGGGAGAGTGAGAGAGAGAGGGGAAGGAGAGTGAGAGAGAGAGGGGAAGGGAGAGTGAGAGAGAGAGGGAAGGGAGAGGGCAAAGGAGAGGGAAGGGAGAGGAGAGAGAGAGGGGAAGGGAGAGAGAGAGAGGGGGAAGGGAGAGGAGAGAGGGGAAGGGAGAGAGAGAGAGAGGGGAAAGGAGAGTGAGAGAGAGAGAGGGGAAAGGGAGAGTGAGAGAGAGAGGGAAGGAGAGAGGGGAGAGGGAGAGAGAGATCGAGGGGAAGGAGAGAGAGAGAGGGGGAAGGGAGAGAGAGAGAGGGGAAGGGAGAGAGAGAGGGGAAGGAGAGAGAGAGAGGGGAAGGGAGAGTGAGAGAGAGGAAAGGAGGGAGAGAGAGAGGAAGGGAGAGTGAGAGAGAGAGAGGGAAGGGAGAGATCGAGAAAGGAAAGGAGAGAGAGAGAGAGGGAAGAGAGAGAGGGAGAGAAGGGAGAGAGAGAGAGAGGGGAAGGGAGAGTGAGAGGGAAGGGAAGAGAGAGAGGGGAAGGGAGAGAGAGAGGGGAAGGGAGAGGAGAGAGAGGGAGGGAAGTGGAGATCGAGGGAAGAGAGAGAGGAGGGGGCAAGGAGAGAGAGAGGGAAAGGAGAGAGAGAGAGGGAAGGGAGAGAGAGAGGGGAAGGGAGAGAGAGAGAGGAGAGGGAGAGTGAGAGAGAGAGGGGAAGGGAGAGTGAGAGAGAGAGGGGAAGGAGAGTGAGAGAGAGAGAGGAAGGAGAGAGAGGGCAAAGGAGAGAGAGAGAGGTTGAAGGGAGAGAGAGAGAGAGGGAAGGGGAGAGAGAGAGGAGAGAGAGGGAAGGAGAGAGAGAGAGAGAGGGAAGGGAGAGGGAGAGAGAGGGGAAAGGAGAGTGAGAGAGAGAGGGGAAAGGAGAGAGAGTGAGAAGAGAGAGAGAGGTTGGAAGGGAGAGAGGGGGAAGGAGAGGAGAGAGAGGAAGGGAAGGGAGAGAGAGAGAGGAGAAGGGGAAGAGTGAGAGAGAGAGGGAAGGAGAGGAGAGAGAGTGGAAGGAGAGAGAGAGAGAGGGAAGGGAGAGAGAGAGAGAGGGGGAAGGGAGAGTGAGAGAGAGAGGGAAGGGAGAGGAGAGAGAGAGGGGAAGGAGAGAGAGAGGGGGGAGAGGGAGAGAGAGAGAGGGAGGGGAAGTGAGAGAGAGAGAGGGGGGAAAGGGAGAGAGAGAGGGAAGGGAGAGGGAGAGAGAGGGAAGGAGAGAGAGAGAGAGGAGGGAGAGGGGGAAGTGAGAGAGAGAGAGGGGAAGGGAGAGAGAGAGGAAGGGAGAGAGAGAGGGAAAGGAAGGGAGAGGGAAGGGAGGGAGAGAGAGAGGGAAAGGAGAGGGAGAGAGAGAGGGGAGGGGGAAGGGAGAGGGAGAGAGAGGAAGGGAGAGAGAGAGAGAGGGGAACAGAGAGAGGGAAGAGAGGAGAAGGGAGAGAGAGAGAGGGGAAGGGAGAGGTGAGAGAGGGGAAGGGGAGAAGAGAGAGAGGGAAAGAGAGAGAGAGGGCAAAGGAGAGAGAGGAGAGAGGGGGAAGGGAGAGAGAGAGAGAGGGAAGGGAGAGAGAGAGAGAGGGAAGGAGAGTGAGAGAGAAGGGAAGGGAGAGGGAGGGCAAAGGAGAGAGAGGGGGGAAGGAAGGAGAGAGGGGAAGGGAGAGAGAGAGGGGAAGGGAGAGAGAGGGGAAGGGAGGAGAGAGGGGAAGGGAGAGTGAGAGAGTGGAAGGGAGAGTGGGTG
>NW_025747778.1:0-12500 GCF_021184085.1 Oncorhynchus gorbuscha | reverse complement strand
GGACAACCTGAGCACACCTACATTGGAGATAACTGCTTTCCTGGTGGGACAACCTGAGCACACCTACATTAGAGATAACTAATTTCCTGGTGGGACATCCTGAGCACACCTACATTAAAGATAACTGCTTTCCTGGTGGGACAACCTGAGCACACCTACATTAGAGATAACTGCTTTCCTGGTGGGACAACCTGAGCACACCTACATTAGAGATAACTGCTTTCCTGGTGGGACAACCTGAGCACACCTACATTAGAGATAACTGCTTTCCTGGCTGGACAACCTGAGCACACCTACATTAGAGATAACTGCTTTCCTGGTGGGACATCCTGAGCACACCTACATTAGAGATAACTGCTTTCCTGGTGGGACATCCTGAGCACACTTACATTAGAGATAACTGCTTTCCTGGTGGGACAACCTGAGAACACCTACATTAGAGATAACTACTTTCCTGGTGGGACAACCTGAGAACACCTACATTAGAGATAACTTCTTTCCTGGTGGGACAACCTGAGCACACCTACATTAGAGATAACTACTTTCCTGGTGGGACAACCTGAGAACACCTACATTAGAGATAACTAATTTCCTGGTGGGACAACCTGAGAACACCTACATTAGAGATAACTGCTTTCCTGGTGGGACAACCTGAGCACACCTACATTAGAGATAACTGCTTTCCTGGTGGGACAACCTGCACATACAGACAACCTGAGGACATCTGAGGAGACATGAGGAAACCTGATTATATAAGAGTAGACCAGCGGAGATCTGAGGACATCTGAAGAGACCTGAAGACATCTGAAGAGACCTGAGGAGACCTGTGGAGACCAGAGGACATCTGAAGAGACCTGAAGACATCTGAGGAGATCTGAGGAGAGCTGAGGAGAGCTGAGGAGACCTGAGGAGACCGGAGGACATCTGAAGAGACCTGAAGATATCTGAGGAGATCTGAGGAGAGCTAAGGAGAGCTGAAGAGACCTGATGAGACCGGAGGACATCTGAGGAGACCTGAAGACATCTGAGGAGAGCTGAGGAGAGCTGAGGAGAGCTGAAGAGACCGGAGGACATCTGAAGAGACCTGAAGACATCTGAGGAGAGATGAGGAGAGCTGAGGAGAGCTGAGGAGAGCTGAGGAGAGCTGAGGAGAGCTGAGGAGAGCTGAGGAGAGCTGAGGAGACCTGAAGATATCTGAGGAGATGAAAGGACCTCGGGGGGATTTTAGCATGACATGTAAATCTTGGTGGAGGAAAAGAAAAAGAAGTGGTCTGTAAGTCAGTACAGCCACTACACAGCATAACACTACAACAATACAATAATACCACCTTCACGGTGACAAACAGTGCCCACAAACTGTTAGGGTCCTACTGTCCCAACAGCAGAGTCCCAACAGCAGAGTCCCAACAGCAGAGTCCCATCAGCAGAGTCCCAACAGCAGAGTCCCATCAGCAGAGTCCCAACAGCAGAGTCCCAACACCAGAGTCAAGAGTCCCAACAGCAGAGTCCCAACAGCAGAGTCCCAACAGCAGAGTCCCAACAGCAGAGTCAAGAGTCCCAACAGCAGAGTCAAGAGTCCCAACAGCAGAGTCCCAACAGCAGAGTCAAGAGTCCCAACAGCAGAGTCAAGAGTCCCAACAGCAGAGTCCCAACAGCAGAGTCCCAACAGCAGAGTCCCAACAGCAGAGTCCCAACAGCAGAGTCCCATCAGCAGAGTCCCAACAGCAGAGTCAAGAGTCCCAACAGCAGAGTCAGGAGTCCCAACAGCAGAGTCCCAACAGCAGAGTCCCAACAGCAGAGTCAGGAGTCCCAACAGCAGAGTCAAGAGTCCCAACAGCAGAGTCCCAACAGCAGAGTCCCAACAGCAGAGTCCCAACAGCAGAGTCAAGAGTCCCAACAGCAGAGTCCCAACAGCAGAGTCCCAACAGCAGAGTCCCAACAGCAGAGTCAAGAGTCCCAACAGCAGAGTCAAGAGTCCCAACAGCAGAGTCCCAACAGCAGAGTCAAGAGTCCCAACAGCAGAGTCAAGAGTCCCAACAGCAGAGTCCCAACAGCAGAGTCAGGAGTCCCAACAGCAGAGTCAAGAGTCCCAACAGCAGAGTCCCAACAGCAGAGTCCCAACAGCAGAGTCCCAACAGCAGAGTCCCATCAGCAGAGTCCCAACAGCAGAGTCCCAACAGCAGAGTCCCAACAGCAGAGTCAAGAGTCCCAACAGCAGAGTCCCAACAGCAGAGTCAGGAGTCCCAACAGCAGAGTCCCAACAGCAGAGTCCCAACAGCAGAGTCAGGAGTCCCAACAGCAGAGTCAAGAGTCCCAACAGCAGAGTCCCAACAGCAGAGTCCCAACAGCAGAGTCCCAACAGCAGAGTCAAGAGTCCCACCAGCAGAGTCCCAACAGCACAGTCCCAACAGCAGAGTCCCAACAGCAGAGTCCCAACAGCAGAGTCAAGAGTCCCAACAGCAGAGTCAAGAGTCCCAAAAGCAGAGTCACAACAGCAGAGTCCCAACAGCAGAGTCAAGAGTCCCAACAGCAGAGTCCCAACAGCAGAGTCCCAACAGCAGAGTCAAGAGTCCCAACAGCAGAGTCCCAACAGCAGAGTCAAGAGTCCCAACAGCAGAGTCCCAACAGCAGAGTCCCAACAGCAGAGTCCCAACAGCAGAGTTAAGAGTCCCAACAGCAGAGTCAAGAGTCCCAACAGCAGAGTCCCAACAGCAGAGTCCCAACAGCAGAGTCCCAACAGCAGAGTCCCAACAGCAGAGTCAAGAGTCCCAAAAGCAGAGTCACAACAGCAGAGTCCCAACAGCAGAGTCAAGAGTCCCAACAGCAGAGTCCCAACAGCAGAGTCCCAACAGCAGAGTCAAGAGTCCCAACAGCAGAGTCCCAACAGCAGAGTCAAGAGTCCCAACAGCAGAGTCCCAACAGCAGAGTCCCAACAGCAGAGTCCCAACAGCAGAGTCAAGAGTCCCAACAGCAGAGTCAAGAGTCCCAACAGCAGAGTCAAGAGTCCCAACAGCAGAGTCCCAACAGCAGAGTCCCAACAGCAGAGTCCCAACAGCAGAGTCCCAACAGCAGAGTCCCAACAGCAGAGTTAAGAGTCCCAACAGCAGAGTCAAGAGTCCCAACAGCAGAGTCCCAACAGCAGAGTCCCAACAGCAGAGTCCCAACAGCAGAGTCCCAACAGCAGAGTCAAGAGTCCCAACAGCAGAGTCAAGAGTCCCAACAGCAGAGTCAAGAGTCCCAACAGCAGAGTCCCAACAGCAGAGTCCCAACATTTTACCACTGCTACGCCTGGCTATCAGCGGAGCCTTGTCTGGCAGCGAAACAGTTCTTTCAACCTCATCTACTGCCTTGATATGGCTGACTTGCTTAAACAAATGTGGTTTCTGATAACAATTGAGATGTACAAACTATTGACAAACAAGTGTATAATCGTAATTTTGATTAAGACAACGAACGAGGTAGGACGGACGTGACATTAGTCAGTAACTATTTGTTTAGCACTTTTGGAATGTACAGCAACAGAATTCAGAACATGGGCTGTTCTTACAGTGTTCTCCCTATACACCAAGTCAGAACCGTAGGATAAATAAAGGGGACATATAAGCAGACACTGAAAGTTCTTACAAAAATAAATTCATTACATTTCTCTAAAACAGGTTAATGTCTACTGTAGAACAGTTGGAACAGTAGGTGAAATTAAGAGGGGTAAATAGGTCAAGTTATTAGGGTGAGGCACGTGGGCTACTAACAGCTTACTACACAACATACACTTAGTATTACTTTCTGAGCTACAGTGAACATAATATCTCTCTGACATGTTACATCATTTATACAGCAGCATTCAATACATATTTTGGACTCACCTTGTTGTACTGTGCTGTACTCGAACAGGAAGGTGGAGCGATGGTCCTCTGAGTTAACGGCTGTTTTGAGCACGGTACAAATAATGCTTCATTGAAAGCATGGCCGATTGACACAATTCCCACTGAAGGTGGCTCCTCTTCCTGTTCGGGCGGCGCTTGGCGGTCGTCGTCACCGGTCTACTAGCTGCCACCGATCCCTTGACATGAAAAACAGGCAAGCACCCCCCCCCCTACCAAAAAAAGGGTATATATTTTTTAAATATGTGGGGCTCAAAACAGGCAAGCAACCCCCCCTACCATCACTCCTCCATTGTCCTCTCTCTCTCTCTCTCTCTCTCTCTCTCTCTCTCTCTCTCTCTCTCTCTCTCTCTCTCTCTCTCTCTCTCTCATCTCTCTCCATCCTCTCTCTCTCTCTCATCACTCCTCCATTGTCCTCTCTCTCTCTCTATATATATATATATTTTTTTTTAAATATGTGGGGCTCAAGGTAAGAAAAAAAAATGAACTGACCCAGAACCATCTAACAGTCTACCTCTTAATGAACTGACCCAGAACCATCTAACAGTCTACCTCTTAATGGACTGACCCAGAACCATCTAACAGTCTACCTCTTAATGAACTGACCCAGAACCACCTAACAGTCTACCTCTTAATGAACTGACCCAGAACCATCTAACAGTCTACCTCTTAATGAACTGACCCAGAACCATCTAACAGTCTACCTCTTAATGAACTGACCCAGAACCACCTAACAGTCTACCTCTTAATGAACTGACCCAGAACCACCTAACAGTCTACCTCTTAATGAACTGACCCAGAACCACCTAACAGTCTACCTCTTAATGAACTGACCCAGAACCATCTAACAGTCTACCTCCAACCCTCTTAATGAACTGACCCAGAACCATCTAACAGTCTACCTCTTAATGAACTGACCCAGAACCATCTAACAGTCTACCTCTTAATGAACTGACCCAGAACCATCTAACAGTCTACCTCTTAATGAACTGACCCAGAACCATCTAACAGTCTACCTCTTAATGAACTGACCCAGAACCATCTAACAGTCTACCTCTTAATGAACTGACCCAGAACCACCTAACAGTCTACCTCTTAATGAACTGACCCAGAACCACCTAACAGTCTACCTCTTAATGAACTGACCCAGAACCACCTAACAGTCTACCTCTTAATGAACTGACCCAGAACCATCTAACAGTCTACCTCCAACCCTCTTAATGAACTGACCCAGAACCATCTAACAGTCTACCTCTTAATGAACTGACCCAGAACCATCTAACAGTCTACCTCTTAATGAACTGACCCAGAACCATCTAACAGTCTACCTCTTAATGAACTGACCCAGAACCATCTAACAGTCTACCTCTTAATGAACTGACCCAGAACCACCTAACAGTCTACCTCTTAATGAACTGACCCAGAACCATCTAACAGTCTACCTCTTAATGAACTGACCCAGAACCATCTAACAGTCTACCTCTTAATGAACTGACCCAGAACCATCTAACAGTCTACCTCCAACCCTCTTAATGAACTGACCCAGCCCAGAACCATCTAATCCCCACAACACTCAATATTAGAATTTACACCTTAGTGTGTGTGTGTTTGTGTGTGTTTGTAGGTGTGTGTGTTTGTAGGTGTGTGTGTTTGTAGGTGTGTGTAGATGTGTGTGATTGTGTAGATGTGTGTGTGTGTCTGTGTAGGTGTGTGTCTATGTCCGTGTGTATAGATGTGTGTGTGTGAGACTGTGCACAAATACCCATGTGTGTCTCCACATTTGATTGTGTGTGTATTAGTGTTTGTGTTTGTGAAGTAGTGTGTGTGTGTGTGTGTGTATTAGTGAGTTGTGTGTTTATTATTGCGTGTTTATTAGTGTTTTTGCATGTGTGCGTATTAGTGTGTGTGTATTAGTGTTTGTGTGTATGTGTGTATTAGTGTGTGTGTATTAGTGTGTGTGTTTGCGTGTGTGTGTTTTAGTGTGTGTGTATTAGTGTTTGTGTGTATTAGTGTGTGTGTGTGTATTAGTGTTTGTGTGTATTAGTGTGTGTGTGTGTATTAGTGTTTGTGTGTATTAGTGTGTGTGTGTATTAGTGTGTGTATTAGTGTGTGTGTGTATTAGTGTGTGTGTATTAGTGTATGTGTGTGTATTAGTGTGTATTAGTGTGTGTGTGTAGTAGTGTTTGTGTGTGTGTATGTATCAGTGTGTGTGTATTAGTTGTGTGTGTGTTAGAGTTTTTGCGTGTATTAGTGTGTGTGTGTGTGTGTATTAGTGTTTGTGTGTGTGTGTTAGTGGGTGTGTATTAGTATGTGTGTATTCATTTGTGTGTATTAATGTGTGTGTATTAGTGTGTGTGTGTGTGTGTGTGTATTAGTGTTTGTGTGTGTGTGTTAGTGGGTGTGTATTAGTATGTGTGTATTCATTTGTGTGTATTAATGTGTGTGTGTGCATTAGTGTGTGTGTGGATTAGTGTGTGTGTATTAGTGTGTGTGTGTATTAGTGTGTGTGTATTAGTGTGTGTGTGGATTAGTTTGTGTGTGTATTAGTGTGTGTGCATTAGTGTGTGTGTGTGTATTAGTGTGTGTGTGTGTGTGTGTATTAGTGTGTGTGTGTATTAGTGTGTGTGTAATAGTGTGTGTGTGTGTGTCTATTAGTGTGTGTGTGTATTAGTGTGTTTGTATTAGTGTGTGTGTGTGTGTGTGTATTAGTGTGTGTGTATTAGTGTGTGTGTGTGTGTGTGTATTAGTGTGTGTGTATTAGTGTGTGTGTCTATGTTAACTGTGTTCCACCCTGGGTTGGAGGTGGATGAGAGCTGAGTGCTGATTGGAGGTGGATGACATCTGAGTGCTGATTGGAGGTGGATGACATCTGAGTGCTGATTGGAGGTGGATGACATCTGAGTGCTGATTGGAGGTGGATGACATCTGAGTGCTGATTGGAGGTGGATGACATCTGAGTGCTGATTGGAGGTGGATGACATCTGAGTGCTGATTGGAGGTGGATGAAAGCTGAGTGCTGATTGGAGGTGGATGAGAGCTGAGTGCTGATTGGAGGTGGATGACAGCTGGGTGCTGTTTGGAGGTGGATGACAGCTGGGTGCTGATTGGAGGTGGATGACAGCTGGGTGCTGATTGGAGGTGGATGAGAGCTGAGTGCTGATTGGAGGTGGATGAGAGCTGGGTGCTGATTGGAGGTGGATGACAGCTGGGTGCTGATTGGAGGTGGATGACAGCTGGGTGCTGATTGGAGGTGGATGAGAGCTGAGTGCTGATTGGAGGTGGATGAGAGCTGAGGTTGGCACGGTAGCAATATCCGCAGAAGGCCGCAAAACAAGAGGCCTGGAGCTCCAGCAGCATCTGCCTCTCTACTGCTGCCAACACACACACACACACACACACACACACACACACACACACACACACACACACACACACACACACACACACACACACACACACACACACACACACACACACACACACACACACACACACACACACACACACACACACACACACACACACACACACACACACACACACACACACACACAAACGAATACAGGCATATGTCCACAAAAGATGATTCTCAATCTCTCCCATTTACCCTCAATCCAGTTTCCTGTGCCAATTTATTCTCTCTCTGTCATGTTTCAGGTGTCTCAGTCGACTACGGCCTGCGCCACCCGAAGCGACCTGCAGTCTGTGGCCGCTTCTCCAGTTGTTTTCCCTCTACAAATCTAGAGGATTTCTGTTATTCCGTTTTGGACTTTAATAAACTCTGTTTCTGTTAAGTCGCGTTTGGGTCCTCTTTCACCTGCATGACAGAAGGAACCGACCAAGGAATGGACCCAGCGACTTCAGACGCTCGTTACACTGCCGTCGAGATCCAAGGAGCCATGCTCGGCAGACACGAGCAGGAATTGTCTGCTGCTCGCCATGCCGTGGAGAACCTGGCCGCTCAGGTTTCCGACCTCTGGACAGTTCCAGAGTCTACGTCTCGTGCCACCTGTTACTCCCTGGCCTGCCGAGCCTCCAGAACCCAGGGTTAATAACCCACCTTGCTACTCCGGGCAGCCCACTGAGTGCCGCTCCTTTCTCACGCAGTGTGAGATTGTGTTCTCTCTCCAACCCCACACATACTCTAGAGAGAGAGCTCGGGTTGCTTACGTCATTTCACTCCTTACTGGCCGGGCTCGAGAATGGGGCACAGCTATCTGGGAGGCAAGGGCTGATTGCTCTAACAGATTCCAGAACTTTAAGAGGAGATGATTCGGTTTTTGACCGTTCAGTTTTTGGTGGGAGGCTTCTAGGGCCCTGGCTTCCTTATGCCAAGGTGAACGGTCCATAACGGATTATTCCATTGAGTTTCGCACTCTTGCTGCCTCTAGTGAGTGGAACGAGCCGGCGCTGCTCGCTCGTTTTCTGGAGGGACTCCACGCAGTGGTTAAGGATGAGATTCTCTCCCGGGAGGTTCCATCAGATGTGGATTCTTTGATTGCTCTCGCCATCCGCATAGAACGACGGGTAGATCTTCGTCACCGGGCTCGTGGAAGAGAGCTCGCATCAACGGTGTTTCCCTGCTCCGCATCGCAACCATCTCCCTCCTCTGGCTTTGAGACTGAGCCCATGCAGCTGGGAGGGATTCGCATCTCGAATAAGGAGAGGGAACGGAGGATCACCAACCGCCTGTGCCTCTATTGCGGAGTTGCTGGACATTTTGTTAATTCATGTCCAGTAAGAGGCCAGAGTCCATCAGTAAGCGGAGGGCTACTGGTGAGCGCTACTACTCAGGTCCCTTCATCTAGATCTTGTACTACTATGTCGGTCCATCTACGCTGGACCGGTTCGGGTGCTACATGCAGTGCTTTGATTGACTCTGGGGCTGAGGGTTGTTTCATGGACGAAGCATGGGTTCGGAAACATAACATTCCTTTCAGACCGTTAGACAGGCCTACGCCCATGTTTGCCTTAGATGGTAGTCATCTTCCCAGTATCAAATTTGAGACACTACCTTTAACTCTCACAGTATCTGGTAACCACAGTGAGACTATTTCTTTTTGATTTTCCGTTCACCGTTTACACCTGTTGTTTTGGGTCATCCCTGGCTAGTATGTCATAATCCTTCTATTAATTGGTCTAGTAATTCTATCCTATCCTGGAACGTTTCTTGTCATGTGAAGTGTTTAATGTCTGCCATCCCTCCCGTTTCTTCTGTTCCTACTTCTCAGGAGGAACCTGGCGATTTGACAGGAGTGCCGGAGGAATATCATGATCTGCGCACGGTCTTCAGTCGGGTCCCGAGCCAACTCCCTTCCTCCTCACCGGTCGTATGATTGTAGTATTGATCTCCTTCCGGGGACCACTCCTCCTCGAGGTAGACTATACTCTCTGTCGGCTCCCGAACGTAAGGCTCTCGAGGATTATTTGTCTGTGTCTCTTGACGCCGGTACCATAGTGCCTTCTTCTTCTCCGGCCGGGGCGGGGTTCTTTTTGTTAAAAAGAAGGACGGTACTCTGCGCCCCTGCGTGATTATCGAGGGCTGAATGACATAACGGTTAAGAATCGTTATCCGCTTCCCCTTATGTCATCAGCCTTCGAGATTCTGCAGGGAGCCAGGTGCTTTACTAAGTTGGACCTTCGTAACGCTTACCATCTCGTGCGCATCAGAGAGGGGGACGAGTGGAAAACGGCGTTTAACACTCCGTTAGGGCATTTTGAGTACCGGGTTCTGCCGTTCGGTCTCGCCAATGCGCCAGCTGTTTTTCAGGCATTAGTTAATGATGTTCTGAGAGACATGCTGAACATTTTTGTTTTTGTCTATCTTGACGATATCCTGATTTTTTCTCCGTCACTCGAGATTCATGTTCAGCACGTTCGACGTGTTCTACAGCGCCTTTAGAGAATTGTCTCTACGTAAAGGCTGAGAAGTGCTCTTTTCATGTCTCCTCCGTTACTTTTCTCGGTTCCGTTATTTCCGCTGAAGGCATTCAGATGGATTCCGCTAAGGTCCAAGCTGTCAGTGATTGGCCCGCTCCAAGGTCACGTGTCGAGTTGCAGCGCTTTTAGGTTTCGCTAATTTCTATCGGCGTTTCATTCGTAATTTCGGTCAAGTTGCTGCCCTCTCACAGCTCTTACTTCTGTTAAGACGTGTTTTAAGTGGTCCGGTTCCGCCCAGGGAGCTTTTGATCTTCTAAAAGAACGCTTTACGTCCGCTCCTATCCTCGTTTTACTCCTGACGTCACTAGACAATTCATTGTCGAGGTTGACGCTTCAGAGGTAGGCGTGGGAGCCATCCTATCCCAGCGCTCCAGTCTGACGATAAGGTTCATCCTTGCGCTTATTTTCTCATCGCCTGTCGCCATCTGGAGCGCAACTATGATGTGGGTAACCGTGAACTGCTCGCCATCCGCTTAGCCCTAGGCGAATGGCGACAGTGGCTGGAGGGGGCTTGACTTCCTTTTGTCGTTTGGACAGACCATAAGAACCTTGAGTACATCCGTTCTGCCAAACGACTCTAATGCCCGTCGCTCGTTGCGTTGTTTTTCGCTCGTTTCGAGTTGTGATTTCTTACCGTCCGGGTAGCAAGAACACCAAGCCTGATGCCTTATCCCGTCTGTTTAGTTCTTCTGTGGCTTCTACTGATCCCGAGGGGATTCTTCCTTATGGGCGTGTTGTCGGGTTAACAGTCTGGGGAATTGAAAGACAGGTTAAGCAAGCACTCACGCACACTGCGTCGCCGCGCGCTTGTCCTAGTAACCTCCTTTTCGTTCCTGTTTCCACTCGTCTGGCTGTTCTTCAGTGGGCTCACTCTGCCAAGTTAGCTGGTCATCCCGGTGTTCGAGGCACTCTTGCGTCTATTCGCCCAGCGCTTTTTGGTGGCCGACCCAGGAGCGTGACACGCGCCGTTTCGTGGCTGCTTGTTCGGACTGCGCGAGACTAAGTCGGGTAACTCTCCTCCTGCCGGTCGTCTCAGACCGCTCCCCATTCCTTCGACCATGGTCTCACATTGCCTTAGACTTCATTACCGGTCTGCCTTTGTCTGCGGGGAAGACTGTGATTCTGACGGTTGTCGATAGGTTCTCTAAGGCGGCACATTTCATTCCCTCGCTAAACTTCCTTCCGCTAAGGAGACGGCACAAATCATTATTGAGAATGTATTCAGAATTCATGGCCTCCCGTTAGACGCCGTTTCAGACAGAGGCCCGCAATTCACGTCACAGTTTTGAGGGAGTTCTGTCGTTTGATTGGTGCGTCCGTCAGTCTCTCTTCCGGGTTTCATCCCCAGTCCTAACGGTCAAGCAGAGAGGGCCAATCAGACGATTGGTCGCATACTACGCAGCCTTTCTTTCAGAAACCCTGCGTCTTGGGCAGAACAGCTCCCTGGGCAGAATACGCCACAATTCGCTTCCTTCGTCTGCTACCGGGAAGAGCCTGCCAGAGCAGTCTGGGTTACCAGCCTCCTCTGTTCTCATCCCAGCTTGCCGAGTCCAGCGTTCCCTCCGCTCAAGCGTTTGTCCAACGTTGTGAGCGCACCTGAGGAGGGTGAGGTCTGCACTTTGCCGTTACAGGGCACAGACGGTGAGAGCCGCCAATAAACGCAGGATTAAGAGTCCAAGGTATTGTTGCGGCAGAGAGTGTGGCTTTCCACTCGCAACCTTCCTCTTACGACAGCTTCGTAAGTTGACTCTGCGGTTCATTGGTCCGTTCCGTGTCTCCCAGGTCAGTTAACCCTGTCGCTGTGCGACTGCTTCATGACATCTTTGCCGCGTCCATCCTGTCTTCCCATGTCTCCTGTGTTAAGCCCTTTCTTCGCACCCCCGTTCGTCTTCCCTCCTCCCCCGTCCTTGTCGAGAGCGCACCTATTTACAAGGTACATAAGATTATGGACATGCGTTCTCGGGACGGGGTCACCAATACCTAGTGGATTGGGAGTGGTTACGGTCCTGAGGAGAGGAGTTGGGTTCCGTCCGGACGTGCTGGACTGCTCGCCATCGATGATTTCTCCGTTGCCGCTTGGATTCTCCTCGAGTGCGCCAGGAGGCGCTCGTGAGTGGGGGGTACTGTCATGTTTGTCATTTATTGTCATGTCTTGTCCCTGTGCTCCCATGCTATTCGTTTCCCTCTGCTGGTCTTGTTTGGTTCTATCCCTCTTTCTCTCTCCCTCTCTCACTTTCTCGCTCTCTCTTCTCTGTCACCGTTCCGTTCCTGCTCCCAGCTGTTCCTATTCCCCTAATCATTTTAGTCTTCCCACACCTGTTCCCGATCCTTTCCCTGATTAGAGTCCTCCTATTTATTCCTTTGTGATCCGTTCCTGTTCCGTCGGTTTCTTGTATTGTATTCACCATGCTGTGATTGCGTTTCGCCCTGTCCCACGTTTTTTGCCGTGATTGTGTATCACCCCTGTCCTGTCGTGTTTTGTGCCTTCATCAGATGCTGCGTGTGAGCAGGTGTCTCAGTCGACCACGGCCTGCGCTACCCGGCGACCTGCAGTCTGTGGCCGCTTTCTCCAGTTGTTTTCCCTCTACAAATCTAGAGGATTTCTGTTATTCCGTTTTGGACTTTAATAAACTCTGTTTCTGTTAAGTCGCGTTTGGGTCCTCTTTCACCTGCATGACA
>NW_025747777.1:32500-46547 GCF_021184085.1 Oncorhynchus gorbuscha | reverse complement strand
TAATTCATTACCTCTCTGAAAACATACCTGATTCAACTACCCTTCCTCAGGTCGTCTACACTGAGTAATTCATTACCTCTCTGAAAACATACCTGATTCAACTACCCTTCCTCAGGTCGTCTACACTGAGTAATTCATTACCTCTCTGAAAACATACCTGATTCAACTACCCTTCCTCAGGTCGTCTACCGTCTACACTGAGTAATTCATTACCTCTCTGAAAACATACCTGATTCAACTACTCAGGTCGTCTACACTGAGTAATTCATTACCTCTCTGAAAACATACCTGATTCAACTACCCTTCCTTCTGAAAACATACCTGATTCCTACACTCTACCGTCTACACTGAGTAATTCATTACCTCTCTGAAAACATACCTGATTCAACTACCCTTCCTCAGGTCGTCTACACTGAGTAATTCATTACCTCTCTGAAAACATACCTGATTCAACTACCCTTCCTCAGGTCGTCTACACTGAGTAATTCATTACCTCTCTGAAAAACATACCTGATTCAACTACCCTTCCCCAGGTCGTCTACACTGAGTAATTCATTACCTCTCTGAAAACATACCTGATTCAACTACCCTTCCTCAGGTCGTCTACCGTCTACACTGAGTAATTCATTACCTCTCTGAAAACATACCTGATTCAACTACCCTTCCTCAGGTCGTCTACACGTAATTCATTACACTGAGTAATTCATTACCTCTCCTGTCGTCTACAAAAACCTCTCTGAAAACATACCTGATTCAACTACCCTTCCTCAGGTCGTCTACCGTCTACACTGAGTAATTCATTACCTCTCTGAAAACATACCTGATTCAACTACCCTTCCTCAGGTCGTCTACCGTCTACACTGAGTAATTCATTACCTCTCTGAAAACATACCTGATTCAACTACCCTTCCTCAGGTCGTCTACACTGAGTAATTCATTACCCTCTGAAAACATACCTGATTCAACTACCCTTCCTCAGGTCGTCTACACTGAGTAATTCATTACCTCTCTGAAAACATACCTGATTCAACTATCCTTCCTCAGGTCGCCTCCATACTGAAGTGTGAAGAGGAGAGTAACACTCTCTCTGCTGTATTTCCATGTAGAATAGATGAGCCTCAAGGCCGCTGCGGTGCTGAGACAGACACAGAGCACAGAGGCAGAACAGATAGGCCTAATTATCCTCCGCCGACTACGCCAGCCAGGCTAGCTGTATCTATAGCTGATGTAGTCAGTTGTCTGGCCTGGAAACAATACAATCAGGAAGGAAGCAATGTGGAACGAGTCAGAGAGAGGCCTCTCATTCACACAGTCCCAGGTGAGGGTATGTCTGTCTGTTTGTGATAGAGGAGGGGGAGAGAAAGAGACAGAGATGGGAGAGAGAGAGAGACAGAGAGACAGAGAGACAGAGAGACAGAGAGACAGAGAGAGAGAGAGAGAGAGAGAGAGAGAGAGAGAGAGAGATACTGTTTGATGTCTCTGAAGGCTTCCACACTGGAAATAAATTGAGGAAAGAAAGTCAGATGTCTGATGGAGATGAACATGTGCATTGTCATTGTACGGTGGCCCAAAGGGACCATATAGTTCTGAAACATAGCGAACAGCAGTGAAAAACAACCACATGTTTTGAAACAAACAGAACAATCTATCCCATGCTGCTACACTACTGCGTTCTCTATCCATCAAGGACTATGCTAATCAAGTCACCTGTGGATTCCACTAAGTGTTACTCTCTCCTTAGATGGAATGTGTTGTCTTCCTTCTGGACCCCAGTAAGTGTTACTCTCTCCTTAGATGGGATGTGTTGTCTTCCTTCTGGACCCCAGTAAGTGTTACTCTCTCCTTAGATGGGATGTGTTGTCTTCCTTCTGGACCCCAGTAAGTGTTACTCTCTCCTTAGATGGAATGTGTTGTCTTCCTTCTGGACCCCACTAAGTGTTACTCTCTCCTTAGATGGGATGTGTTGTCTTCCATCTTCCTTCCCTATCCGGGCATGAAGCTGTGTATATCTTTCAGATTTACAGACGCCAGCAGCTGTCTCAGGCAGCCGTGGTTCAGCTGCTGCTGCTCACACACACACACACACACACACACACACACACACACACACACACACACACACACACACACACACACACACACACACACACACACACACACACACACACACACACACACACACACACACACACACACACACACACACACACACACACACACAACTATTGTTATTCATTTCCTGCAAATAGAAAGAGACTGTTTGAGCCAACACCTGGAGTTTCCACACACATCCCTGTCTTCTCGTGGGAATATGTAGAAGGAAAACCAACAAACACAAAGGCAAAGTGTGCATCTGCCAGAGTTTAAACAGAGCTCATTAACACAGGAGTAGTAGGGGAGAATCCATCTCATTGTGGAGAAGGGGAGAACATCTGCCAGAGTTTAAACAGAGCTCATTAACACAGGAGTAGTAGGGGAGAATCCATCTCATTGTGGAGAAGGGGAGAACATATGCCAGAATTTAAACAGAGCTCATTAACACAGGAGTAGTAGGGGAGAATCCATCTCATTGTGGAGAAGGGGAGAATCCATCTCATTGTGGAGAAGGGGAGAACATATGCCAGTGTTTAAACAGAGCTCATTAACAGCAGGAGTAGTAGGGGAGAATCTATCTCATTGTGGAGAAGGGGAGAACATATGCCAGTGTTTAAACAGAGCTCATTAACAGCAGGAGTAGTAGGGGAGAATCTATCTCATTGTGGAGAAGGGGAGAACATATGCCAGAGTTTAAACAGAGCTCATTAACACAGGAGTAGTAGGGGAGAATCCATCTCATTGTGGAGAAGGGGAGAACATCTGCCAGAGTTTAAACAGAGCTCATTAACACAGGAGTAGTAGG
Source organism: Oncorhynchus gorbuscha (assembly GCF_021184085.1). NCBI lineage: Eukaryota > Metazoa > Chordata > Actinopteri > Salmoniformes > Salmonidae > Oncorhynchus > Oncorhynchus gorbuscha. The sequence goes on along the minus strand of NW_025747777.1, from coordinate 43,648 downwards.
GGAGAATCCATCTCATTGTGGAGAAGGGGAGAACATCTGCCAGAGTTTAAACAGAGCTCATTAACACAGGAGTAGTAGGGGAGAATCCATCTCATTGTGGAGAAGGGGAGAACATATGCCAGAGTTTAAACAGAGCTCATTAACACAGGAGTAGTAGGGGAGAATCCATCTCATTGTGGAGAAGGGGAGAACATATGCCAGAGTTTAAACAGAGCTCATTAACACAGGAGTAGTAGGGGAGAATCCATCTCATTGTGGAGAAGGGGAGAACATCTGCCAGAGTTTAAACAGAGCTCATTAACACAGGAGTAGTAGGGGAGAATCCATCTCATTGTGGAAGGGGAGAACATCTGCCAGAGTTTAAACAGAGCTCATTAACACAGGAGTAGTAGGGGAGAATCCATCTCATTGTGGAGAAGGGGAGAACATCTGCCAGAGTTTAAACAGAGCTCATTAACACAGGAGTAGTAGGGGAGAATCCATCTCATTGTGGAGAAGGGGAGAACATCTGCCAGAGTTTAAACAGAGCTCATTAACACAGGAGTAGTAGGGAGAATCCATCTCATTGTGGAGAAGGGGAGAACATCTGCCAGTGTTTAAACAGAGCTCATTAACAGCAGGAGTAGTAGGGGAGAATCCATCTCATTGTGGAGAATGGGAGAATCCATCTCATTGTGGAGAAGGGGAGAACATCTGCCAGTGTTTAAACAGAGCTCATTAACACAGGAGTAGCAGGGGAGAATCCATCTCATTGTGGAGAAGGGGAGAACATCTGCCAGAGTTTAAACAGAGCTCATTAACACAGGAGTAGTAGGGGAGAATCTATCTCATTGTGGAGAAGGGGAGAATCCATCTTATTGTGGAGAAGGGGAGAACATATGCCAGAGTTTAAACAGAGCTCATTAACAGCAGGAGTAGTAGGGGAGAATCCATCTCATTGTGGAGAAGGGGAGAACATATGCCATAGTTTAAACAGAGCTCATTAACACAGGAGTAGTAGGGGAGAATCCATCTCATTGTGGAGAAGGGGAGAACATATGCCAGAGTTTAAACAGAGCTCATTAACACAGGAGTAGTAGGGGAGAATCCATCTCATTGTGGAGAAGGGGAGAATCCATCTCATTGTGGAGAAGGGGAGAATCCATCTCATTGTGGAGAAGGGGAGAACATATGCCAGAGTTTAAACAGAGCTCATTAACAGCAGGAGTAGTAGGGGAGAATCCATCTCATTGTGGAGAAGGGGAGAACATATGCCAGAGTTTAAACAGAGCTCATTAACACAGGAGTAGTAGGGGAGAATCCATCTCATTGTGGAGAAGGGGAGAACATATGCCAGAGTTTAAACAGAGCTCATTAACACAGGAGTAGTAGAGGAGAATCCATCTCATTGTGGAGAAGGGGAGAACATCTGCCAGAGTTTAAACAGAGCTCATTAACACAGGAGTAGTAGGGGAGAATCCATCTCATTGTGGAGAAGGGGAGAACATATGCCAGAGTTTAAACAGAGCTCATTAACACAGGAGTAGTAGGGGAGAATCCATCTCATTTGGAGAAGGGGAGAACATATGCCAGAGTTTAAACAGAGCTCATTAACACAGGAGTAGTAGGGGAGAATCCATCTCATTGTGGAGAAGGGGAGAACATCTGCCAGAGTTTAAACAGAGCTCATTAACACAGGAGTAGTAGGGGAGAATCCATCTCATTGTGGAGAAGGGGAGAACATCTGCCAGAGTTTAAACAGAGCTCATTAACACAGGAGTAGTAGGGGAGAATCCATCTCATTGTGGAGAAGGGGAGAACATCTGCCAGAGTTTAAACAGAGCTCATTAACACAGGAGTAGTAGGGGAGAATCCATCTCATTGTGGAGAAGGGGAGAACATCTGCCAGAGTTTAAACAGAGCTCATTAACAGCAGGAGTAGTAGGGGAGAATCCATCTCATTGTGGAGAAGGGGAGAACATCTGCCAGAGTTTAAACAGAGCTCATTAACACAGGAGTAGTAGGGGAGAATCCATCTCATTGTGGAGAAGGGGAGAACATCTGCCAGTGTTTAAACAGAGCTCATTAACAGCAGGAGTAGTAGGGGAGAATCCATCTCATTGTGGAGAATGGGAGAATCCATCTCATTGTGGAGAAGGGGAGAACATCTGCCAGTGTTTAAACAGAGCTCATTTGGAGTAGTAGGGGAGAATCCATCTCATTGTGGAGAAGGGGAGAACATCTGCCAGAGTTTAAACAGAGCTCATTAACACAGGAGTAGTAGGGGAGAATCCATCTCATTGTGGAGAAGGGGAGAACATCTGCCAGAGTTTAAACAGAGCTCATTAACACAGGAGTAGTAGGGGAGAATCCATCTCATTGTGGAGAAGGGGAGAACATATGCCAGAGTTTAAACAGAGCTCATTAACACAGGAGTAGTAGGGGAGAATCCATCTCATTGTGGAGAAGGGGAGAATCCATCTCATTGTGGAGAAGGGGAGAATCCATCTCGTTGTGGAGAAGGGGAGAACATATGCCAGAGTTTAAACAGAGCTCATTAACAGCAGGAGTAGTAGGGGAGAATCCATCTCATTGTGGAGAAGGGGAGAACATATGCCAGAGTTTAAACAGAGCTCATTAACAGCAGGAGTAGTAGGGGAGAATCCATCTCATTGTGGAGAAGGGGAGAATCCATCTCATTGTGGAGAAGGGGAGAATCCATCTCATTGTGTAGAAGGGGAGAATCCATCTCATTGTGTAGTAGGGGAGAACACGATGTAAATGTCACGCATTCAGGTAGATTTAGTCTTTATGAAATATGTCCAGCACATTAACACATACACATACATACACACACTTGCCATTTTCAAAAAACAACCATAAAGAAACGTAAATATGAGATGAGAGAGAAGAGGGTTTGCAATTTATATAGATAATTAAATATTGGATTTTCCTTTAAGTTTCTCTTTGCGCGTTAGGAAGCAACTCGTGCTTTACTTTACAATTCCTCAGATGTTAGATGGAATTAGCTCCCAGTTGACGGAGAATCAATGAAAAGTCAATGCCATCTCAAATCAAAGATGTTCCTTTCTTTCTTAGTCAGACATGTTCTCTAAAGAGAGTTTCTCTAAAGACAGTTTCTCTAACTTCACATATAGGTTTGTGTATGTTTCTGCCTCGGTGCCTTGGTGTCTTGGGCCAAGGGTCTAAGTCAGTTATGCTGCATGAAATCAAAACTAATTTGTTTTAACACTTCAAAAACGAAGGTTAATGTCACGGTCAAAATGTAGTGCACTGTGTATACAAATCTCATTTGAGGTGAAATCTAACTGTGAACCTCTTGTCAGTGATTTCAGAGAGGGTGAATGAGGCCGTAGGGTGTTAGGCAATACTCTGTTTTCATTGGACAGTTAGTGAAGTTCGAGACGTTAGCTGGTCTCTGGGGCGGTCAGTGGAGTAGAATCTTAAAATCCCCAAAAGATTCCTTGAATGGTCTAGAGTTTACCTTTAGTGAAGGAGAATTTGGAAAGATCTAGAGTTTACCTTCAGTGAAGGAGAATTTGGAAAGATCTAGAATTTACCTTCAGTGAAGGAGAGTTTAGAAAGATCTAGAGTTTACATTCAGTGAAGGAGAGTTTGGAAAGATCTAGAGTTTACCTTCAGTGAAGGAGAGTTTGGAAAGATCTAGAGTTTACATTCAGTGAAGGGGAGTTTGGAAAGATCTAGAGTTTACCTTCAGTGAAGGAGAGTTTAGAAAGATCTAGAGTTTACCTTCAGTGAAGGAGAGTTTGGAAAGATCTAGAGTTTACCTTCAGTGAAGGAGAGTTTAGAAAGATCTAGAGTTTACCTTCAGTGAAGGAGAGTTTGGAAAGATCTAGAGTTTACCTTCAGTGAAGGGGAGTTTGGGAACATCTAGAGTTTCACTTCAGTGAGGGTCAGAGTATGAAACTCAGGTTATAGAAATTTGAGGGAAGAAAGGACAGTTGATCACAGCAGGTTAACGAATCATTTGGTCCAGGATTGACTGCAGCTGGAGATTAGAGCGGAGATCAAAGACAGGAAGTTACCTGAGGTATGAAGCCAGACAAGTTCCTCTATTGACTGCTGCTGGAGATTAGACTGGAGATCAAAGACAGGAAGTTACTTGAGGCAAGAAGCCAGACAAGGTCCTCAATTGACTGCTGCTGGAGATTAGACTGGAGATCAAAGACAGGAAGTTACCTGAGGTATGAAGCCAGACAAGTTCCTCTATTGACTGCTGCTGGAGATTAGACTGGAGATCAAAGACAGGAAGTTACTTGAGGCAAGAAGCCAGACAAGGTCCTCAATTGACTGCTGCTGGAGATTAGACTGGAGATCAAAGACAGGAAGTTACCTGAGGTATGAAGCCAGACAAGTTCCTCTATTGACTGCTGCTGGAGATTAGACTGGAGATCCTGAACTGCCTGACTTAATACCTGAAATACTACCTGACTTACTACCTGAATTACTACCTGAATTACTACCTGACTTACTACCTGACTTACTACCTGAACTGCATGATTTACTTCCTGAATTACTACCTGAACTGCATGACTTACTTCCTGAATTACTACCTGAATTACTACCTGACTTACTACCTGACTTACTACCTGAACTGCATGATTTACTTCCTGAATTACTACCTGAACTGCATGACTTACTTCCTGAATTACTACCTGAACTGCATGACTTACTACCTGAATTACTACCTGACTTACTACCTGACTTACTACCTGACTTACTACCTGAACTGCATGACTTACTACCTGACTTACTACCTGACTTACTACCTGAACTACCTGACTTACTACCTGACTTACTACCTGAACTACCTGACTTACTACCTCAACTACCTGACTTACTACCTGACTTACTACCTCAACTACCTGACTTACTACCTCAACTACCTGACTTACTACCTGACTTACTACCTGACTTACTACCTCAACTACCTGACTTACTACCTCAACTACCTGACTTACTCCCTGACTTACTACCTGACTTACTACCTGACTTACTACCTCAACTACCTGACTTACTACCTCAACTACCTGACTTACTACCTGACGTACTACCTCAACTACCTGACTTACTACCTCAACTACCTGACTTACTACCTGACTTACTACCTCAACTACCTGACTTACTACCTCAACTACCTGACTTACTACCTGACTTACTACCTAACTTACTACCTCAACTACCTGACTTACTACCTCAACTACCTTACTTACTACCTGACTTACTACTTGAACTACCTGACTTACTACCTGACTTACTACCTGACTTACTACCTGACTTACTACCTCAACTACCTGACTTACTACCTGACTTACTACCTAACTTACTACCTCAACTACCTGACTTACTACCTCAACTACCTTACTTACTACCTGACTTACTACTTGAACTACCTGACTTACTACCTGACTTACTACCTGACTTACTACCTGACTTACTACCTGAATTACTACCTGACTTACTACCTGACTTACTACCTGACTTACTACCTCAACTACCTGACTTCCTACCTCAACTGCATGACTTACTACCTGACTTACTACCTCAACTACCTGACTTCCTACCTCAACTGCATGACTTACTACCCGACTTACTACCTCAACTACCCGACTTACTACCTGAACTGCATGACTTACTACCTGACTTACTACCTCAACTACCTGACGTACTACCTGACTTACTACCTGAACTGCCTGACTTACTACCTGAACTGCCTGAATTACTACCTGAACTGCCTGACTTACTACCTGAACTACCTGACTTACTACCTGACTTACTACCTGACTTACTACCTGAACTACCTGACTTACTACCTGACTTACTACCAGACTTACTACCTGAACTGCATGACTTACTACCTGAACTACCTGACTTACTACCTGACTTACTACCTGAACTGCCTGACTTACTACCTGAACTGCCTGACTTACTACCTGAACTACCTGACTTACTACCTGAACTACCTGACTTACTACCTGACTTACTACCTGACTTACTACCTGAACTGCATGACTTACTACCTGAACTGCCTGACTTACTACCTGAACTGCATGACTTACTACCTGAACTACCTGACTTACTACCTGACTTACTACCTGACTTACTACCTGACTTACTACCTGACTTACTACCTGAACTACCTGACACCCTCTACGGTAGGATTCAGTACATCAACACCCTCTACGGTAGGATTCAGTACATCAACACCCTCTACGGTAGGATTCAGTACATCAACACCCTCTACGGTAGGATTCAGTACATCAACACCCTCTACGGTAGGATTCAGTACATCAACACCCTCTACGGTAGGATTCTACTGTGATTCAGTACATCAACACCTTCTACGGTAGGATTCAGTACATCAACACCCTCTACGGTAGGATTCAGTACATCAACACCCTCTACGGTAGGATTCTACTGTGATTCAGTACATCAACACCCTCTACGGTAGGATTCTACTGTGATTCAGTACATCAACACCTTCTATGGTAGGATTCTACTGTGATTCAGTACATCAACACCTTCTACGGTAGGATTCAGTACATCAACACCCTCTACGGTAGGATTCAGTACATCAACACCCTCTACGGTAGGATTCAGTACATCAACACCCTCTACGGTAGGATTCTACTGTGATTCAGTACATCAACACATTCTATGGTAGGATTCTACTGTGATTCAGTACATCAACACATTCTACGGTAGGATTCTACTGTGATTCAGTACAGCTCTGTCCTGTCCTCTGAGGATCCTTTCCCTCTGTAGTATTCTAGCATCTCTCTCTCTCTCTCTCTCTCTCTCTCTCTCTCTCTCTCTCTCTCTCTCTCTCTCTCTCTCTCTCTCTCTCTCTCTCTCTCTCTCTCTCTCTAGTAGGAGAGTCCAGAGGTCAGATGGATATATCAGTGCCGTGACCCTCTCCTGTTCCCAGCTAAAGTCAAACCACCTCTCCCCTGCTCTCGGCTGGCCTCTGCCACACAGCATGAGACCTCAACTCCATTATCTTTCTGGCTGTTAAGACTCCAGGGTGTGCGCTTGTCCACCTAGCTGGACACCAGGTGTCAGCTCAATTCACTGGCCTCTCATCTCTCTACACTTCTGTGCCCTCCTCCTTCACTGCTCTTTTCCTCTCTCCTTCGTCTCAGGCCTCATCTCTCTCTCCTTTGTCTCAGGTCTCATCTCATCTCTCTATCCTTCATCTCAGGTCTCATCTCATCTCTCTATCCTTCATCTCAGGCCTCATCTCTCTCTTGTTCGTCTCAGGCCTCATCTCTCTCTCCTTCGTCTCAGGTTTCATCTCATCTCTCTATCCTTCGTCTCAGGCCTCATCTCTCTCTCCTTCGTCTCAGGTCTCATCTCATCTCTCCTTCATCTCAGGTCTCATCTCATTTCCCTATCCTTCGTCTCAGGTCTCATCTCATCTCTCCTTCATCTCAGGTCTCATCTCATCTCCCTCTCCTTCGTCTCAGGTCTCATCTCTCTCTCCTTCGTCTCAGGTCTCATCTCATCTCTCTCTCCTTCGTCTCAGGTCTCATCTCTCTCTCTCTCCTTCGTCTCAGGTCTTATCTCTCTCTCTCCTTCGTCTCAGGTCTCATCTCATCTCTCCTTCATCTCAGGTCTCATCTCATTTCCCTATCCTTGGTCTCAGGCCTCATCTCTCTCTCCTTCGTCTCAGGTCTCATCTCATCTCTCCTTCATCTCAGGTCTCATCTCATTTCCCTATCCTTCGTCTCAGGTCTCATCTCATCTCTCCTTCATCTCAGGTCTCATCTCATCTCCCTCTCCTTCGTCTCAGGTCTCATCTCTCTCTCCTTCGTCTCAGGTCTCATCTCATCTCTCTCTCCTTCGTCTCAGGTCTCATCTCTCTCTCTCTCCTTCGTCTCAGGTCTTATCTCTCTCTCTCCTTCGTCTCAGGTCTCATCTCATCTCTCCTTCATCTCAGGTCTCATCTCATTTCCCTATCCTTCGTCTCAGGTCTCATCTCATCTCTCCTTCATCTCAGGTCTCATCTCATCTCCCTCTCCTTCGTCTCAGGTCTCATCTCTCTCTCCTTCGTCTCAGGTCTCATCTCATCTCTCTCTCCTTCGTCTCAGGTCTCATCTCTCTCTCTCTCCTTCGTCTCAGGTCTTATCTCTCTCTCCTTCGTCTCAGGTTTCATCTCAGGTCTCATCTCTCTCTCCTTCGTCTTAGGTCTCATCTCTCTCTCCTCCTTCGTCTCAGGTCTTATCTCTCCCTCTCCTTCGTCTCAGGTTTCATCTCTCTCTCCTTCGTCTCAGGTCTCATCTCTCCTTCATCTTAGGTCTCATCTCTCTCTCTCTCCTTCGTCTCAGGTCTTATCTCTCTCCCTCTCCTTCGTCTCAGGTCTCATCTCTCCCTCCTTCGTCTCATGCCTCATCTCTCTCTCCTTCCTTTCAGGTCTCATCTCATCTCGCTCTCCTTCGTCTCAGGTCTTATCTCTCTCCTTCGTCTCAGGTCTTATCTCTCTCTCTCTCTCCTTCCTCTCAGATCTCATCTCTCCTCGTCTCAGGTCTCATCTCTCTCTCCTTCATCTCAGGTCTCATCTCTCTCTCCTTTCTCTCAGGTCTCACCCTTCTGTGGCACCATCCGATGAAACCCCCATATATACACACAGTGTTGTAATGATGTGCAAATAGTTAATGTAGAAAAGGTAAAATAAATCAACCTAAATATGGGTTGTATTTACAGTGGTGTTTGTTCTTCACTGGTTGCCCTTTTCTTGTGGCAACAGGTCACAAATACTGCTGCTGTGATATTTCACCCAGTAGATATGGAATTTAATCAAAATTGGATTTGTTTTGTAATTTTATCTGGGTCTGTGTAATCTGAAGGAAATATGTGTCTATAATATTGTCATACATTGGGCAGGAGGTTAGGAAGTGCAGCTCAGTTTCCACCTCATTTTGTGGGTAGTGAGCACATAGCCTGTCTTCTCTTGAGAGCCATGTCTGCCTACGGCGACCTTTCTCAATAGCAAGGCTATGCTCACTGAGTCTGTGCATTGTCAAATATTTCCTTAAGTTTGAGCCAATCACAGTGGTCAGGTATTCTGGGACAAACATCTTTTTCCCAGAATGGATAAACAATTCAAAGTGAAATAAACAATCAAAAGTGAACAGTAAACATTAAAAGTTCCAAAATAACATTTCAAATGTCTTGTGTCTATATACAGTGTTGTAATGATGTGCAAATAGTGTCCCTCCCTCCCTCCCTCCCTCCCTCCCTCCCTCCCTCCCTCCCTCCCTCCCTCCCTCCCTCCCTCCCTCCCTCCCTCCCTCCCTCTCCCTCCCTCCCTCCCTCCTCTCTCTCTCCTCTCTCTCCTCTCCTCCCTCCCTCCCTCCCTCCCTCCCTCCCTCCCTCCCTCCCTCCCTCCCTCCCTCTCTCTCTCTCTCTCTCCCTCCCTCCCTCCCTCCCTCCCTCCCTCCCTCCCTCCCTTGCTGAGCCTCTGGGTCTGTCTGTGTGAGATCTTGGCACAGTGCTGATAAGCCCTGGATTTCATCTGCTGACTGGGTGTTTTAAAGAGATTGCCTCTCTCTCTGACTCTGACCTGGTCAGGACGTGGAGAGGTGAGCTGAGCCTCGGAGATGACTGAGGCAACTACTGTAATAACCTCGGCCATACGGATCATATGCTCACGACCCTGTCCTCTCCTCCAATCTAAACTGTGGAGGTGTCCACAAATGGCACCCTATTGGTCAAAAGTAGTGCATAACGTCAGCCAATAGGGATGCTATGTTCTAGACTACAGACAAAGTCAGGAAGTAGCTCACCTTTTGAACCCAACTAGTTAAGGATCATTATGTCTGTCTTTCTTAGATCAGACAAATACATACAGCTTTATGTTACCTTTATTTAACCAGGCAAGTCAGTTAAGAACAAATTCTTATTTTCAATGAAGGCCTGGGAACAGTGGGTTAACTGCCTGATAAGGTTTGTACCTTGTCAGCTCGGGGATTTGAACTTGCAACCTTCCAGTTACTAGTCCAACACTCTAACCACTAGGCTACCTACCACCTCTACACTCTAACCACTAGGCTACCCTACCACCTCTACACTCTAACCACTAGGCTACCCTGCCCCCTCTACACTCTAACCACTAGGCTACCCTGCCACCTCTACACTCTAACCACTAGGCTACCCTGCCACCTCTACACTCTAACCACTAGGCTACCTACCACCTCTACACTCTAACCACTAGGCTACCCTACCACCTCTACACTCTAACCACTAGGTTACCCTACCACCTCTACACTCTAACCACTAGGCTACCCTGCCACCTCTACACTCTAACCACTAGGCTACCCTGCCACCTCTACACTCTAACCACTAGGCTACCCTGCCACCTCTACACTCTAACCACTAGGCTACCCTACCACCTCTACACTCTAACCACTAGACGACCTACCACCTCTACACTCTAACCACTAGGCTACCCTACCACCTCTACACTCTAACCACTAGGCTACCCTACCACCTCTACACTCTAACCACTAGACGACCTACCACCTCTACACTCTAACCACTAGGCTACCCTGCCCCCTCTACACTCTAACCACTAGGCTACCCTACCACCTCTCCACTCTAACCACTAGGCTATCCTGCCACCTCTACACTCTAACCACTAGGCTACCCTGCCACCTCTACACTCTAACCACTAGGCTACCCTGCCCCCTCTACACTCTAACCACTAGGCTACCCTGCCAACTCTACACTCTAACCACTAGGCTACCCTGCCTCCTCTACACTCTAACCACTAGGCTACCTGCCTCCTCTACACTCGAACCACTAGGCTACCCTGCCACCTCTACACTCTAACCACTAGGCTACCCTGCCACCTCTACACTCTAACCACTAGGCTACCCTGCCCCCTCTACACTCTAACCACTAGGCTACCCTGCCACCTCTACACTCTAACCACTAGGCTACCCTACCACCTCTACACTCTAACCACTAGGCTACCCTACCACCTCTCCACTCTAACCACTAGGCTACCCTGCCACCTCTACACTCTAACCACTAGGCTACCCTACCACCCCTCCACTCTAACCACTAGGCTACCCTACCACCTCTCCACTCTAACCACTAGGCTACCCTGCCACCTCTACACTCTAA
>NW_025747777.1:0-27500 GCF_021184085.1 Oncorhynchus gorbuscha | reverse complement strand
TGTAGACAGTAGGTCTCACTAGGGGTTAGGTAACATAATGTAGACAGTAGGTCTCACTAGGGGTTAGGTAACATAATATAGACAGTAGGTCTCACTAGGGGTTAGGTAATATAATATAGACAGTAGGTCTTTAACACTAGGGGTTAGGTAATATAATATAGACAGTAGGTCTTTAACACTAGGGGTTAGGTAACATAATGTAGACAGTAGGTCTCACTAGGGTTTAGGTAACATAATGTAGACAGTAGGTCTCACTAGGGGTTAGGTAACATAATGTAGACAGTAGGTCTCACTAGGGGTTAGGTAACATAATGTAGACAGTAGGTCTCACTAGGGGTTAGGTAACATAATGTAGACAGTAGGGGTTAGGTAACATAATGTAGACAGTAGGTCTCACTAGGGGTTAGGTAACATAATGTAGACAGTAGGTCTCACTAGGGGTTAGGTAACATAATGTAGACAGTAGGTCTCACTAGGGGTTAGGTAACATAATGTAGACAGTAGGTCTCACTAGGGGTTAGGTAACATAATGTAGACAGTAGGTCTCACTAGGGGTTAGGTAACATAATGTAGACAGTAGGTCTCACTAGGGGTTAGGTAACATAATGTAGACAGTAGGTCTCACTAGGGGTTAGGTAACATAATGTAGACAGTAGGTCTCACTAGGGGTTAGGTAACATAATGTAGACAGTAGGTCTCACTAGGGGTTAGGTAACATAATATAGACAGTAGGTCTCACTAGGGGTTAGGTAACATAATATAGACAGTAGGTCTCACTAGGGGTTAGGTAACATAATATAGACAGTAGGTCTCACTAGGGGTTAGGTAACATAATGTAGACAGTAGGTCTCACTAGGGGTTAGGTAACATAATGTAGACAGTAGGTCTCACTAGGGGTTAGGTAACATAATGTAGACAGTAGGTCTCACTAGGGGTTAGGTAACATAATGTAGACAGTAGGTCTCACTAGGGGTTAGGTAACATAATGTAGACAGTAGGTCTCACTAGGGGTTAGGTAACATAATGTAGACAGTAGGTCTCACTAGGGGTTAGGTAACATAATGTAGACAGTAGGTCTCACTAGGGGTTAGGTAACATAATGTAGACAGTAGGTCTCACTAGGGGTTAGGTAACATAATGTAGACAGTAGGTCTCACTAGGGTTAGGTAACATAATGTAGACAGTAGGTCTCACTAGGGGTTAGGGGGTAACATAATGTAGACAGTAGACAGTAGGTCTCACTAGGGGTTAGGTAACATAATGTAGACAGTAGGTCTCACTAGGGGTTAGGTAACATAATATAGACAGTAGGTCTCACTAGGGGTTAGGTAACATAATATAGACAGTAGGTCTCACTAGGGGTTAGGTAACATAATGTAGACAGTAGGTCTCACTAGGAGTTAGGTAACATAATGTAGACAGTAGGTCTCACTAGGGGTTAGGTAACATAATGTAGACAGTAGGTCTCACTAGGGGTTAGGTAACATAATGTAGACAGTAGGTCTCACTAGGGGTTAGGTAATATAATATAGACAGTAGGTCTCACTAGGGGTTAGGTAATATAATATAGACAGGGTTGGTTTGTCATAAATACATTTTGTGCATACTCATGCCGAAGAATGTAAATAATCAAATGTAGTGCACTATAAATAGGAAATAGGGCGTCATTTGGGTCTCACAAACAGTCTTGTTTTACATTTACATTTACATTTAAGTCATTTAGCAGACGCTCTTATCCAGAGCGACTTACAAATAGGTGCATTCACCTTATGACATCCAGTGGAACAGTCACTTTACAATAGTGCATCTAAATATTAAAGGGGGGGGGTGAGAGGGATTACTTATCCTATCCTAGGTATTCCTTAAAGAGGTGGGGTTTCAGGTGTCTCCGGAAGGTGGTGATTGACTCCGCTGTCCTGGCGTCGTGAGGGAGTTTGTTCCACCATTGGGGGGCCAGAGCAGCGAACAGTTTTGACTGGGCTGAGCGGGAGCTGTACTTCCTCAGTGGTAGGGAGGCGAGCAGGCCAGAGGTGGATGAACGCAGTGCCCTTGTTTGGGTGTAGGGCCTGATCAGAGCCTGGAGGTACTGAGGTGCCGTTCCCCTCACAGCTCCGTAGGCAAGCACCATGGTCTTGTAGTGGATGCGAGCTTCAACTGGATGTAGATGTTGTTGTAGACTGAAGTTATTGCAGGAGTCTCAGACAGGCAACATCTCTCTTTGCTCCTGTGACAGACAGAGTCAGTATAATAGGATCGTCACCAATAGGAAATCATTTGTGAATATCAAAAGGTGCGTGTAATCCCTGCTGTGGGAGCTACAGATGGGATAAGTATTGCTAGTCCAATCCATCATTATCCCTCGTCCTATTGAGGGAGCCCGTGTCATCGTCGCCGCCTCAGCTAAGTCACACTGACACCTCCAATTGATGAAATCACACATCGCTGAATGGAACGTCCCACAGCAGAACATGTGGAGATACAAAGCATTAACACATTAGGTCTAAGAAAAGGAAATGAACATCTATGTAGAACCTGGATCGGTGAAAAGACAGGAACGTATATTCCTGCCGTCAGAAATAAACTCTTGCATTTGCCTGAAAAAAGTCACTGAGTTTAAAACTCACCTTTGGCTGTGTATTAGAATTCTAGTGTAGATGTTTGAAGAATGATAATTTTACATTTCTATTGGTAGAAAGACTAGTACACATGCCAGAAATGTTTTATTAACAGACTGATCAATTGATGCACCTCGTGTTTAAAAGCTGTTCACTTCAAACAGTTTTGAACATTTTTGTTTTTGTTTTGCTTCTTCAAAACTGTGACAAAATTGTTTAGCAATCACTTACCACTGGAAGAAGTTAAGCTACAATTTGTTTTACCTTTATTTCCCCTTTATTTACCCTTTATTTACCCTTTATTTACCCTTTATTTAACCTTTATTTAACCTCTATTTAACCTTTATTTACCCTTTATTTAACCTTTATTTACCCTTTATTTAACCTTTATTTAACCTTTATTTAACCTTTATTGACCCTTTATTTCCCCTTTATTTAACCTTTATTTACCCTTTATTTACCCTTTATTTAACCTTTATTTAACCTCTATTTAACCTTTATTTCCCCTTTATTTAGCCTTTATTTACCCTTTATTTAACCTTTATTTAACCTCTATTTAACCTTTATTTACCCTTTATTTAACCTTTATTTAACCTCTATTTAACCTTTATTTAACCTTTATTTAACCTTTATTTACCCTTTATTTAACCTTTATTTAACCTTTATTTAACCTTTATTTAACCTTTATTCCTTTTTTTCAACTTTCACCTAAAATGACATACCCATATCTAACCGCCTGTAGCTCAAGCCCGGAAGCACAGATATGCATTTATTCTTGTTCCCATTTGAAAGGAAACACTTCAAATTGAGTGGAAATGTGAAAGGAATGTAGGAGAATATAACACTATAGATCTGGTAAAAGATAATACAATGTACCATCGTCTTTGAAATGCAAGAGAAAGACCATAATGTATTATTCCAACCCAAGGACCAATTTAGTTTTTGGCCACTAGATGGAGGCAGTGTATGTGCAAAGTTTTCGACTGATCCAATGAACCATTGCATTTCTGTTCAAAATGTTGTATCAAGGCTGCCCAAATGTGCCTAATTTGTTTATTAATACATTTTCATGTTCATAATTGTGCACTCTCCTCAAACAATAGCATGATATTATTTCATTGTAATAGCTACAGTAAACTGGACAGTGCAGTTAGATTAACAAGAATTGAAGCTTTTTGCCAATATAAGATATATCTATATTCTGGGACATTTTCTTGTTACTTACAACCTCACGCTAATTCGCATTAGCATACGTTAGCGCAACCGTCTTGTGGAAGGGACACCGATCCCGAAGTTTTAAATACCACCAAGCTACTGTACATTGCTAGTTTAATTAAATGTTGTTCACCAGCCATTTTAAACTATGCCACTTTGTTTACATACTCATCTCATGTGTATATACTGTACTCGATACCATCTACTGCATCTTGCCTATGCCGCTCTGTACCATCACTCATTCATATATCTTTATGTACATATTCTTTATCCTTTTACACTTGTGTGTATAAGGTAGTAGTTTTGGAATTGTTAGGTTAGATTACTCGTTGGTTATTACTGCATTGTCGGAACTAGAAGCACAAGCATTTCGCTACACTCGCATTAACATCTGCTAACCATGTGTATGTGACAAATAACATTTAATTTTTGATTTGATTTGGTTTGATTTAATTTGTTCACTAACTCCCCAACAGTGGCTTTTGACAACTGTTGATGGTAATTATCATACTGAATAGGATGGACCGCGATCCAGATCTGGACCCAGAACAGGGTCAATATGGAACACGGGTCCTAACTTAAATATATATATATATATACATAATAAAAAAGTTGTGGATTGTTACTACACCGGAATATGACAATACTGTGTATCAGGGTTTCCAAAATGGCGGCCCACATGCCAACTTCCTTTGAAAAAAAATTTGCACAAAAGAACATTTAAAAAATATATATATATATTTTTTAATACATATATATATACTGTATATATATTTTTATATTTTTTAATTGTTTTACATAAAAAAACGTTAAAATCACCAGGAAATCAGCTCTCAGTAATTTTAAAGTTAAAATAAATCTGTTCCCAACTATTCCCATGCATCATATAGAAACATGTTATTCCATATAAATATAAGCAAGGTTTCAAATGATTATGTTTTAGTCCAACGTATCTTGCAACATCTGTTAGGGCTTGTTGCGGTCAATTTGCAGTCTACAAATTATTTATAATTACGTTCCGGCCCACCGATAATCCACTGAACAAAAAAATTGTTCCACGGCTGAGTCTAGTTGATGACCCAGGCTACATATGGATCTCTGCCACCTAAAACATGTGTGTGACTGGACTTTCTCAAATAGTATTTGAGTACCTATTTATTAGGCTAAATGAATATTATGCTAATCTGTACAATACTTCTTTTTTTTAAGAATTTGAGTGTTAAATGTGATTTAAGAGTTATAAAGTTTAAGTGTTCATTTTAACACTGTCATATTTTTTTTTATCTCCAAAATAATTCTGCATCAAAGAATATTTACAGTCTCTTCTATCTTCATGTTTACACCACAGCAGGGGCAATACATTGCTCAGTGTGGCGTTCAATGTAAGCTATCTTTAAACTCTATTCCTTGGATTTGTGAAAGCAGCCTAATTATGATGAATTATCCCATTTGCGGCTGCCCGAACCGACTCAATGTTCTTTGATGTGGAGAGGCTATTGACCTATAGGTAAAACAATACATCTCAACTCTGCTTTCCGTGGAACGTCAGAGATCAAATCATAGAATGTTCTCTTCTTTTACTGTTTTGGGTCACAAAATCGAAGTCAAATAAAAAGAATAAAAAGAATAACAAGAATAAAAAGAATAACAAGAAGTCGACAGCAAACACTTCTTTAATAAAAAATAAAAAGGAAGGTCTACCGTAGATGAGATATTTTTTGTTGTTGTCAATGTCAACATGATAAACACGGCCTTCTTCGACTCAATCGAAAGGTACAGTCTAGTCAGTCAATCATTGGACATGATGAATGAAACACACGCTCCAAATGAGCTTCCCTATATGCAGGTAAGTTATGTTGTACAGCAGGGGTATCTATGGCTATAGGTCCCAAAAAACCACCCTGCTCAAAACTACTACATATATATATATAGGGAATAAGGTCCTGGTCTAATGTAGTGCACTATATAGGGAATAGGGTTCTACAGGGCTCTGGTCTAAAGTAGTGCACTATATATAGGGTTCTATAGGGCTCTGGTCTAAAGTAGTGCACTATATAGGGAATAGGGTTCTACAGGGCTCTGGTCTAAAGTAGTGCACTATATATAGGGTTCTATAGGGCTCTGGTCTAAAGTAGTGCACTATATAGGGAATAGGGTTCTACAGGGCTCTGGTCTAAAGTAGTGCACTATATAGGGAATAGGGTTCTATAGGGCTCTGGTCTAAAGTAGTGCACTATATATAGGGTTCTATAGTGCTCTGGTCTAAAGTAGTGCACTATAATATGGTTCTATAGTGCTCTGGTCTAAAGTAGTGCACTATATAAGGAATAGGGTGCCATTTGGGAGGTGCCCTGTATGAATTCTCTATAGTTATCTACAGCTCTAGTTCCCTAAACCCTAAACCCTTTAAAGTTCAGCTCCATTGGCTGCTGACGAGGCCGTGCTGCTATTAGCATTACAGACATAAGTAAAGCTCCTTGTGATTAGCCACGTTTTATGCAACCAAAAGACTTCTTGCTAAATCATTAGGATAAAGACCGGAGGAAAGACAGCCACACTTTTCAGTATAATGAATCCTACACAGGACTGGTGTTAGACTAGGAACTGGTGTTAGACTAGGAACTGGTGTTAGACAGAGGACTGGTGTTAGCCTAGGAACTGGTGTTAGACAGAGAACTGGTGTTAGACACAGGACTGGTGTTAGACTAGGAACTGGTGTTAGACTAGGAACTGGTGTTAGACAGAGGACTGGTGTTAGACTAGGAACTGGTGCTAGACAGAGAACTGGTGTTAGACACAGAACTGGTGCTAGACACAGAACTGGTGCTAGACAGAGAACTGGTGTTAGACACAGGACTGGTGTTAGACTAGGAACTGGTGTTAGACACAGGACTGGTGTTAGACTAGGAACTGGTGCTAGACAGAGAACTGGTGTTAGACACAGAACTGGTGCTAGACACAGAACTGGTGCTAGACAGAGAACTGGTTTTAGACACAGAACTGGTGCTAGACACAGAACTGGTGTTAGACTAGGAACTGGTGTTAGACTAGGAACTGGTGTTAGACTAGGAACTGGTGTTAGACACAGAACTGGTGTTAGACACAGGACTGGTGTTAGACACAGGACTGGTGTTAGACACAGAACTGGTGCTAGACTAGGAACTGGTGTTAGACTAGGAACTGGTGTTAGACTAGGAACTGGTGCTAGACAGAGAACTGGTGTTAGACTAGGAACTGGTGTTAGACTAGGAACTGGTGTTGGGACACATAACTGGTGTTAGACAGAGAACTGGTGTTAGACACAGAACTGGTGTTAGACACAGAACTGGTGTTAGACACAGGACTGGTGTTAGACACAGAACTGGTGCTAGACACAGAACTGGTGTTAGACTAGGAACTGGTGCTAGACACAGAACTGGTGTTGGGACACATAACTGGTGTTAGACAGAGAACTGGTGTTAGACACAGGACTGGTGTTAGACTAGGAACTGGTGTTAGACACAGAACTGGTGTTAGACTAGGAACTGGTGCTAGACACAGAACTGGTGTTGGGACACATAACTGGTGTTAGACAGAGAACTGGTGTTAGACACAGGACTGGTGTTAGACTAGGAACTGGTGTTAGACAGAGAACTGGTGTTAGACACAGGACTGGTGTTAGACACAGGACTGGTGTTAGACCCAGGACTGGTGTTAGACACAGGACTGGTGTTAGACACAGGACTGGTGTTAGACTAGGAACTGGTGTTAGACAAAGAACTGGTGTTAGACACAGAACTGGTGTTAGACACAGAACTGGTGTTAGACACAGAACTGGTGTTAGACACAGAACTGGTGTTAGACACAGGACTGGTGTTAGACACAGAACTGGTGTTAGCCACAGAACTGGTGTTAGACACAGAATTGGTGTTAGCCACAGAACTGGTGCTAGCTACAGAACTGGTGCTAGACACAGAATTGGTGTTAGCCACAGAACTGGTGTTAGCTACAGAACTGGTGTTAGCCACAGAACTGGTGTTAGCCACAGAACTGGTTTAAGACACAGAACAGGTGTTAGACACAGAACTGGTGTTAGCTACAGAACTGGTGTTAGACATAGAACTGGTGCTAGCCACAGAACTGGTGTTAGACGCAGTGAGAAGTAAAAGTCGACGGACCCGAGGTTTGGTTTGCGCAGTGTGTTGTTTGTGTTGGACTGAGGTAATTACTGATGGTTATGGCTGGTACACATAGAGCTGTTTCTAACTTGTGGTACAGGACAACAAAAACACGTATGGATTTTCTGCAAGTCATCAACACTGCAGATAGAACATACCTTATACATTCCATATAACTTCCCAATGGTCCAATGGAAGAGTCATGTAAAAGCAGGTGTTCTTCAGTCACATCCCAGTTTACCTGTATCTAATGAGGTCACATCCCAGTTTACCTGTATCTACTGACGTCACGTCCCAGTTTACCTGTATCTAATGAGGTCACATCCCAGTTTACCTGTATCTACTGAGGTCACATCCCAGTTTAACAGTATCTACTGACGTCACATCCCAGTTTACCTGTATCTACTGAGGTCACATCCCAGTTTACCTGTATCTACTGAGGTCACATCCCAGTTTACCTGTATCTACTGAGGTCACATCCCAGTTTACCTGTATCTACTGAGGTCACATCCCAGTTTACCTGTATCTACTGACGTCACGTCACATCCCAGTTTACCTGTATCTACTGAGGTCACATCCCAGTTTACCTGTATCTACTGAGGTCACATCCCAGTTTACCTGTATCTACTGACGTCACATCCCAGTTTACCTGTATCTACTGACGTCACATCCCAGTTTACCTGTATCTACTGAGGTCACATCACATCCCAGTTTACCTGTATCTACTGAGGTCACATCCCAGTGTACCTGTATCTACTGAGGTCACGTCCCAGTTTACCTGTATCTACTGACGTAACATCCCAGTTTACCTGTATCTACTGAGGTCACATCCCAGTTTACCTGTATCTACTGAGGTCACATCACATCCCAGTTTACCTGTATCTACTGAGGTCACATCCCAGTTTACCTGTATCTACTGAGGTCACATCCCAGTTTACCTGTATCTACTGACGTCACATCCCAGTTTACCTGTATCTACTGACGTCACATCACATCCCAGTTTACATGTATCTACTGAGGTCACATCCCAGTTTACCTGTATCTACTGAGGTCACGTCCCAGTTTACCTATATCTACTGACGTCACATCCCAGTTTACCTGTATCTACTGAGGTCACATCCCAGTTTACCTGTATCTACTGAGGTCACATCCCAGTTTACCTGTATCTACTGAGGTCACATCCCAGTTTACCTGTATCTACTGACGTCACATCCCAGTTTACCTGTATCTACTGAGGTCACATCCCAGTTTACCTGTATCTACTGAGGTCACATCCCAGTTTACCTGTATCTACTGACGTCACATCCCAGTTTACCTGTATCTACTGACGTCACATCACATCCCAGTTTACCTGTATCTACTGAGGTCACATCCCAGTTTACCTGTATCTACTGAGGTCACGTCCCAGTTTACCTGTATCTACTGATGTCACATCCCAGTTTACCTGTATCTACTGATGTCACATCCCAGTTTACCTGTATCTACTGACATCACATCACATCCCAGTTTACCTGTATCTACTGACATCACATCACATCCCAGTTTACCTGTATCTACTGCCATCACGTCACATCCCAGTTTACCTGTATCTACTGAGGTCACATCCCAGTTTACCTGTATCTACTGACGTCACATCCCAGTTTACCTGTATCTACTGACGTCACATCCCAGTTTACCTGTATCTACTGAGGTCACATCACATCCCAGTTTACCTGTATCTACTGAGGTCACATCCCAGTGTACCTGTATCTACTGAGGTCACGTCCCAGTTTACCTGTATCTACTGACGTAACATCCCAGTTTACCTGTATCTACTGAGGTCACATCCCAGTTTACCTGTATCTACTGAGGTCACATCACATCCCAGTTTACCTGTATCTACTGAGGTCACATCCCAGTTTACCTGTATCTACTGAGGTCACATCCCAGTTTACCTGTATCTACTGATGTCACATCCCAGTTTACCTGTATCTACTGACGTCACATCACATCCCAGTTTACCTGTATCTACTGAGGTCACATCCCAGTTTACCTGTATCTACTGAGGTCACGTCCCAGTTTACCTATATCTACTGACGTCACATCCCAGTTTACCTGTATCTACTGAGGTCACATCCCAGTTTACCTGTATCTACTGAGGTCACATCCCAGTTTACCTGTATCTACTGAGGTCACATCCCAGTTTACCTGTATCTACTGACGTCACATCCCAGTTTACCTGTATCTACTGAGGTCACATCCCAGTTTACCTGTATCTACTGACGTCACATCCCAGTTTACCTGTATCTACTGACGTCACATCCCAGTTTACCTGTATCTACTGACGTCACATCACATCCCAGTTTACCTGTATCTACTGAGGTCACATCCCAGTTTACCTGTATCTACTGACATCACATCACATCCCAGTTTACCTGTATCTACTGACATCACATCACATCCCAGTTTACCTGTATCTACTGCCATCACGTCACATCCCAGTTTACCTGTATCTACTGCCATCACGTCCCAGTTTACCTGTATCTACTGCCATCACGTCCCAGTTTACCTGTATCTACTGCCATCACGTCCCAGTTTACCTGTATCTACTGCCATCACGTCCCAGTTTACCTGTATCTACTGAGGTCACATCACATCCCAGTTTACCTGTATCGACTGAGGTCACATCCCAGTTTACCTGTATCTACTGCCATCACGTCCCAGTTTACCTGTATCTACTGACGTCACATCACATCCCAGTTTACCTGTATCTACTGAGGTCACATCCCAGTTTACCTGTATCTACTGACGTCACATCCCAGTTTACCTGTATCTACTGACGTCACGTCCCAGTTTACCTGTATCTACTGAGGTCACATCCCAGTTTACCTGTATCTACTGAGGTCACGTCCCAGTTTACCTGTATCTACTGACGTCACATCCCAGTTTACCTGTATCTACTGACGTCACATCACATCCCAGTTTACCTGTATCTACTGAGGTCACATCCCAGTTTACCTGTATCTACTGAGGTCACGTCCCAGTTTACCTGTATCTACTGATGTCACATCCCAGTTTACCTGTATCTACTGATGTCACATCCCAGTTTACCTGTATCTACTGACATCACATCACATCCCAGTTTACCTGTATCTACTGACATCACATCACATCCCAGTTTACCTGTATCTACTGCCATCACGTCACATCCCAGTTTACCTGTATCTACTGCCATCACGTCCCAGTTTACCTGTATCTACTGCCATCACGTCCCAGTTTACCTGTATCTACTGCCATCACGTCCCAGTTTACCTGTATCTACTGCCATCACGTCCCAGTTTACCTGTATCTACTGAGGTCACATCACATCCCAGTTTACCTGTATCGACTGAGGTCACATCCCAGTTTACCTGTATCTACTGCCATCACGTCCCAGTTTACCTGTATCTACTGACGTCACATCACATCCCAGTTTACCTGTATCTACTGAGGTCACATCCCAGTTTACCTGTATCTACTGACGTCACATCCCAGTTTACCTGTATCTACTGACGTCACGTCCCAGTTTACCTGTATCTACTGAGGTCACATCCCAGTTTACCTGTATCTACTGAGGTCACGTCCCAGTTTACCTGTATCTACTGACGTCACATCCCAGTTTACCTGTATCTACTGAGGTCACATCCCAGTTTACCTGTATCTACTGAGGTCACATCCCAGTTTACCTGTATCTACTGAGGTCACATCACATCCCAGTTTACCTGTATCTACTGATGTCACACCCCAGTTGACCTGTATCTACTGAGGTCACATCACATCCCAGTTTACCTGTATCTACTGATGTCACATCTCATCCCAGTTTACCTGTATCTACTGATGTCACACCCCAGTTTACCTGTATCTACTGAGGTCACATCACATCCCAGTTTACCTGTATCTACTGAGGTCACATCACATCCCAGTTTACCTGTATCTACTGAGGTCACATCCCAGTTTACCTGTATCTACTGAGGTCACATCCCAGTTTACCTGTATCTACTGAGGTCACATCACATCCCAGTTTACCTGTATCTACTGATGTCACACCCCAGTTGACCTGTATCTACTGAGGTCACATCACATCCCAGTTTACCTGTATCTACTGATGTCACATCTCATCCCAGTTTACCTGTATCTACTGATGTCACACCCCAGTTTACCTGTATCTACTGAGGTCACATCACATCCCAGTTTACCTGTATCTACTGAGGTCACATCACATCCCAGTTTACCTGTATCTACTGATGTCACATCCCAGTTTACCTGTATCTACTGAGGTCACACCCCAGTTTACCTGTATCTACTGAGGTCACATCACATCCCAGTTTACCTGTATCTACTGAGGTCACATCCCAGTTTACCTGTATCTAATGAGGTCACATCCCAGTTTACCTCTATCTAATGAGGTCACATCCCAGTTTACCAGTTTACCTGTATCTACTGACGTCACATCCCATTTTACCTGTATCTACTGACGTCACGTCCCAGTTTACCTGTATCTACTGAGGTCACGTCCCAGTTTACCTGTATCTACTGAGGTCACATCCCAGTTTACCAGTTTACCTGTATCTACTGACGTCATGTCCCAGTTTACCTGTATCTACTCAAATCAAATCAAAATCAAATTTATTTATATAGCCCTTCGTACATCAGCTGATATCTCAAAGTGCTGTACAGAAACCCAGCCTAAAACCCCAAACAGCAAACAATGCAGGTGTAAAAGCACGGTGGCTAGGAAAAACTCCCTAGAAAGGCCAAAACCTAGGAAGAAACCTAGAGAGGAACCGGGCTATGTGGGGTGGCCAGTCCTCTTCTGGCTGTGCCGGGTAGAGATTATAACAGAACATGACCAAGATGTTCAAATGTTCATAAATGACCAGCATGGTCAAATAATAATAAGGCAGAACAGTTGAAACTGGAGCAGCAGCACAGTCAGGTGGACTGGGGACAGCAAGGAGCCATCATGTCAGATAGTCCTGGGGCACGGTCCTAGGGCTCAGGTCCTCCGAGAGAGAGAAAGAAAGAGAGAATTAGAGAGAGCATATGTGGGGTGGCCAGTCCTCTTCTGGCTGTGCCGGGTGGAGATTATAACAGAACGTGGCCAAGATGTTCAAATGTTCATAAATGACCAGCATGGTTGAATAATAGTAAGGCAGAACAGTTGAAACTGGAGCAGGAGCATGGCCAGGTGGACTGGGGACAGCAAGGAGTCCTCATGTCAGGTAGTCCTGGGACATGGTCCTAGGGCCCAGGCCAGTTGAAACTGGAGCAGCAGCATGGCCAGGTGGACTGGGGACAGCAAGGAGTCATCATGTCAGGTAGTCCTGGGGCATGGTCCTAGGGCTCAGGTCCTCCGAGAGAGAGAAAGAAAGAGAGAAGGAGAGAATTAGAGAACGCACACTTAGATTTACACAGGACACCGAATAGGACAGGAGAAGTACTCCAGATAAACAAACTGACCCTAGCCCCCCGACACATAAACTACTGCAGCATAAATACTGGAGGCTGAGACAGGAGGGGTCAGGAGACACTGTGGCCCCATCCAAGGACACCCCCGGACAGGGCCAAACAGGAAGGATATAACCCCACCCACTTTGCCAAAGCACAGCCCCCACACCACTAGAGGGAAATCTTCAACCACCAACTTACCATCCTGAGACAAGGCCGAGTATAGCCCACAAAGATCTCCGACACGGTACAACCCAAGGGGGGGGGGGTCACATCCCAGGTCACATCCCAGTTTACCTGTATCTACTGACGTCACATCACATCCCAGTTTACCTGTATCTACTGAGGTCACATCACATCCCAGTTTACCTGTATCTACTGAGGTCACGTCCCAGTTTACCTGTATCTACTGAGGTCACATCACATCCCAGTTTACCTGTATCTACTGAGGTCACATCACATCCCAGTTTACCTGTATCTACTGATGTCACATCCCAGTTTACCTGTATCTACTGAGGTCACACCCCAGTTTACCTGTATCTACTGAGGTCACATCACATCCCAGTTTACCTGTATCTACTGAGGTCACATCCCAGTTTACCTGTATCTAATGAGGTCACATCCCAGTTTACCTCTATCTAATGAGGTCACATCCCAGTTTACCTGTATCTACTGACGTCACATCCCAGTTTACCTGTATCTACTGACGTCACGTCCCAGTTTACCTGTATCTACTGAGGTCACGTCCCAGTTTACCTGTATCTACTGAGGTCACATCCCAGTTTACCAGTTTACCTGTATCTACTGACGTCATGTCCCAGTTTACCTGTATCTACTGAGGTCACATCCCAGTTTACCTGTATCTACTGACGTCACATCACATCCCAGTTTACCTGTATCTACTGAGGTCACATCACATCCCAGTTTACCTGTATCTACTGAGGTCACGTCCCAGTTTACCTGTATCTACTGAGGTCACATCCCAGTTTACCTGTACCTACTGAGGTCACATCCCAGTTTACCTGTATCTACTGACGTCACATCCCAGTTTACCTGTATCGACTGAGATCACATCCCAGTTTACCTGTATCTACTGAGGTCACGTCCCAGTTTACCTGTATCTACTGAGGTCACATCCCAGTTTACCTGTATCTACTGAGGTCACATCCCAGTTTACCTGTATCTACTGAGGTCACATCCCAGTTTACCTGTATCTACTGACGTCACGTCCCGAGGTCACGTCCCAGTTTACCTGTATCTACTGAGGTCACATCCCAGTTTACCTGTACCTACTGAGGTCACATCACAGTTTACCTGTATCTACTGACGTCACATCACATCCCAGTTTACCTGTATCTACTGAGGTCACATCCCAGTTTACCTGTATCTACTGACGTCACGTCCCAGTTTACCTGTATCTACTGACGTCACATCCCAGTTTACCTGTATCTACTGATGTCACATCCCAGTTTACCTGTATCTACTGACGTCACATCACGTCCCAGTTTACCTGTATCTACTGAGGTCACATCCCAGTTTACCTGTATCTACTGACGTCACATCACATCCCAGTTTACCTGTATCTACTGACGTCACATCACATCCCAGTTTACCTGTATCTACTGAGGTCACATCCCAGTTTACCTGTATCTACTGACGTCACATCACATCCCAGTTTACCTGTATCTACTGACGTCACATCACATCCCAGTTTACCTGTATCTACTGACGTCACATCACGTCCCAGTTTACCTGTATCTACTGAGGTCACATCCCAGTTTACCTGTATCTACTGACGTCACGTCCCAGTTTACCTGTATCTACTGAGGTCACATCCCAGTTTACCTGTATCTACTGATGTCACATCCCAGTTTACCTGTATCTACTGACGTCACATCACGTCCCAGTTTACCTGTATCTACTGAGGTCACATCCCAGTTTACCTGTATCTACTGACGTCACATCACATCCCAGTTTACCTGTATCTACTGACGTCACATCACATCCCAGTTTACCTGTATCTACTGAGGTCACATCCCAGTTTACCTGTATCTACTGACGTCACATCACATCCCAGTTTACCTGTATCTACTGACGTCACATCACATCCCAGTTTACCTGTATCTACTGATGTCACATCCCAGTTTACCTGTATCTACTGACGTCACATCACGTCCCAGTTTACCTGTATCTACTGAGGTCACATCCCAGTTTACCTGTATCTACTGACGTCACATCACATCCCAGTTTACCTGTATCTACTGACGTCACATCACATCCCAGTTTACCTGTATCTACTGAGGTCACATCCCAGTTTACCTGTATCTACTGACGTCACATCCCAGTTTACCTGTTTACCTGTATCTACTGACGTCACATCCCAGTTTACCTGTATCTACTGACGTCACATCCCAGTTTACCTGTATCGACTGAGATCACATCCCAGTTTACCTGTATCTACTGAGGTCACGTCCCAGTTTACCTGTATCTACTGAGGTCACATCCCAGTTTACCTGTATCTACTGAGGTCACATCCCAGTTTACCTGTATCTACTGAGGTCACATCCCAGTTTACCTGTATCTACTGACGTCACGTCCCGAGGTCACGTCCCAGTTTACCTGTATCTACTGAGGTCACATCCCAGTTTACCTGTACCTACTGAGGTCACATCACAGTTTACCTGTATCTACTGACGTCACATCACATCCCAGTTTACCTGTATCTACTGAGGTCACATCCCAGTTTACCTGTATCTACTGACGTCACGTCCCAGTTTACCTGTATCTACTGACGTCACATCCCAGTTTACCTGTATCTACTGATGTCACATCCCAGTTTACCTGTATCTACTGACGTCACATCACGTCCCAGTTTACCTGTATCTACTGAGGTCACATCCCAGTTTACCTGTATCTACTGACGTCACATCACATCCCAGTTTACCTGTATCTACTGACGCCACATCACATCCCAGTTTACCTGTATCTACTGAGGTCACATCCCAGTTTACCTGTATCTACTGACGCCACATCACATCCCAGTTTACCTGTATCTACTGACGCCACATCACATCCCAGTTTACCTGTATCTACTGACGTCACATCACGTCCCAGTTTACCTGTATCTACTGAGGTCACATCCCAGTTTACCTGTATCTACTGACGTCACGTCCCAGTTTACCTGTATCTACTGACGTCACATCCCAGTTTACCTGTATCTACTGATGTCACATCCCAGTTTACCTGTATCTACTGACGTCACATCACGTCCCAGTTTACCTGTATCTACTGAGGTCACATCCCAGTTTACCTGTATCTACTGACGTCACATCACATCCCAGTTTACCTGTATCTACTGACGTCACATCACATCCCAGTTTACCTGTATCTACTGAGGTCACATCCCAGTTTACCTGTATCTACTGACGTCACATCACGTCCCAGTTTACCTGTATCTACTGAGGTCACATCCCAGTTTACCTGTATCTACTGACGTCACATCACATCCCAGTTTACCTGTATCTACTGACGTCACATCACATCCCAGTTTACCTGTATCTACTGAGGTCACATCCCAGTTTACCTGTATCTACTGACGTCACATCCCAGTTTACCTGTTTACCTGTATCTACTGACGTCACATCCCAGTTTACCTGTATCTACTGAGGTCACATCCCAGTTTACCTGTATCTACTGAGGTCACATCCCAGTTTACCTGTATCTACTGAGGTCACATCCCAGTTTACCTGTATCTACTGACGTCACGTCCCAGTTTACCTGTATCTACTGAGGTCACATCCCAGTTTACCTGTATCTACTGAGGTCACATCCCAGTTTACCTGTATCTGCTGAGGTCACATCACATCCCAGTTTACCTGTATCTACTGATGTCACACCCCAGTTTACCTGTATCTACTGACGTCACGTCCCAGTTTACCTGTATCTACTGAGGTCACATCCCAGTTTACCTGTATCTACTGAGGTCACATCCCAGTTTACCTGTATCTACTGACGTCACATCCCAGTTTACCTGTATCTACTGAGGTCACATCCCAGTTTACCTGTATCTACTGACGTCACATCACATCCCAGTTTACCTGTATCTACTGACGTCACATCACATCCCAGTTTACCTGTATCTACTGAGGTCACATCCCAGTTTACCTGTATCTACTGACGTCACATCACATCCCAGTTTACCTGTATCTACTGAGGTCACATCCCAGTTTACCTGTATCTACTGACGTCACATCACATCCCAGTTTACCTGTATCTACTGACGTCACATCACATCCCAGTTTACCTGTATCTACTGATGTCACATCCCAGTTTACCTGTATCTACTGACGTCACATCACGTCCCAGTTTACCTGTATCTACTGAGGACACATCCCAGTTTACCTGTATCTACTGACGTCACATCACATCCCAGTTTACCTGTATCTACTGACGTCACATCACATCCCAGTTTACCTGTATCTACTGAGGTCACATCCCAGTTTACCTGTATCTACTGACGTCACATCCCAGTTTACCTGTTTACCTGTATCTACTGACGTCACATCCCAGTTTACCTGTATCTACTGAGGTCACATCCCAGTTTACCTGTATCTACTGAGGTCACATCCCAGTTTACCTGTATCTACTGAGGTCACATCCCAGTTTACCTGTATCTACTGACGTCACGTCCCAGTTTACCTGTATCTACTGAGGTCACATCCCAGTTTACCTGTATCTACTGAGGTCACATCCCAGTTTACCTGTATCTGCTGAGGTCACATCACATCCCAGTTTACCTGTATCTACTGATGTCACACCCCAGTTTACCTGTATCTACTGACGTCACGTCCCAGTTTACCTGTATCTACTGAGGTCACATCCCAGTTTACCTGTATCTACTGAGGTCACATCCCAGTTTACCTGTATCTACTGACGTCACATCCCAGTTTACCTGTATCTACTGAGGTCACATCCCAGTTTACCTGTATCTACTGACGTCACATCACATCCCAGTTTACCTGTATCTACTGACGTCACATCACATCCCAGTTTACCTGTATCTACTGAGGTCACATCCCAGTTTACCTGTATCTACTGACGTCACATCACATCCCAGTTTACCTGTATCTACTGAGGTCACATCCCAGTTTACCTGTATCTACTGACGTCACATCACATCCCAGTTTACCTGTATCTACTGACGTCACATCACATCCCAGTTTACCTGTATCTACTGATGTCACATCCCAGTTTACCTGTATCTACTGACGTCACATCACGTCCCAGTTTACCTGTATCTACTGAGGTCACATCCCAGTTTACCTGTATCTACTGACGTCACATCACATCCCAGTTTACCTGTATCTACTGACGTCACATCACATCCCAGTTTACCTGTATCTACTGAGGTCACATCCCAGTTTACCTGTATCTACTGACGTCACATCCCAGTTTACCTGTTTACCTGTATCTACTGACGTCACATCCCAGTTTACCTGTATCTACTGAGGTCACATCCCAGTTTACCTGTATCTACTGAGGTCACATCCCAGTTTACCTGTATCTACTGAGGTCACATCCCAGTTTACCTGTATCTACTGACGTCACGTCCCAGTTTACCTGTATCTACTGAGGTCACATCCCAGTTTACCTGTATCTACTGAGGTCACATCCCAGTTTACCTGTATCTGCTGAGGTCACATCACATCCCAGTTTACCTGTATCTACTGATGTCACACCCCAGTTTACCTGTATCTACTGACGTCACGTCCCAGTTTACCTGTATCTACTGAGGTCACATCCCAGTTTACCTGTATCTACTGAGGTCACATCCCAGTTTACCTGTATCTACTGACGTCACATCCCAGTTTACCTGTATCTACTGAGGTCACATCCCAGTTTACCTGTATCTACTGACGTCACATCACATCCCAGTTTACCTGTATCTACTGACGCCACATCACATCCCAGTTTACCTGTATCTACTGAGGTCACATCCCAGTTTACCTGTATCTACTGACGTCACATCACATCCCAGTTTACCTGTATCTACTGACGTCACATCACATCCCAGTTTACCTGTATCTACTGATGTCACATCCCAGTTTACCTGTATCTACTGACGTCACATCACGTCCCAGTTTACCTGTATCTACTGAGGTCACATCCCAGTTTACCTGTATCTACTGACGTCACATCACATCCCAGTTTACCTGTATCTACTGACGTCACATCACATCCCAGTTTACCTGTATCTACTGACGTCACGTCCCAGTTTACCTGTATCTACTGACGTCACATCCCAGTTTACCTGTATCTACTGAGGGCACATCACATCCCAGTTTACCTGTATCTACTGACGTCACATCATGTCCCAGTTTACCTGTATCTAGTGAGGTCACATCCCAGTTTACCTGTATCTACTGATGACACATCACATCCCAGTTTACCTGTATCTACTGACGTCACATCACGTCCCAGTTTACCTGTATCTACTGAGGTCACATCCCAGTTTACCTGTATCTACTGACGTCACATCACATCCCAGTTTACCTGTATCTACTGAGGTCACATCCCAGTTTACCTGTATCTACTGAGGTCACATCCCAGTTTACCTGTATCTACTGACGTCACATCCCAGTTTACCTGTTTACCTGTATCTACTGAGGTCACATCCCAGTTTACCTGTATCTACTGAGGTCACGTCCCAGTTTACCTGTATCTACTGAGGTCACATCCCAGTTTACCTGTATCTACTGAGTTCACATCCCAGTTTACCAGTTTACCTGTATCTACTGACGTCACGTCCCAGTTTACCTGTATCTACTGAGGTCACGTCCCAGTTTACCTGTATCTACTGAGGTCACATCCCAGTTTACCTGTACCTACTGAGGTCACATCCCAGTTTACCTGTATCTACTGATGTCACATCCCAGTTTACCTGTATCTACTGACGTCACGTCCCAGTTTACCTGTATCTACTGACGTCACATCACATCCCAGTTTACCTGTATCTACTGACGTCACATCACATCCCAGTTTACCTGTATCTACTGAGGTCACATCCCAGTTTACCTGTATCTACTGACGTCACATCACATCCCAGTTTACCTGTATCTACTGACGTCACATCACATCCCAGTTTACCTGTATCTACTGATGTCACATCCCAGTTTACCTGTATCTACTGACGTCACATCACGTCCCAGTTTACCTGTATCTACTGAGGTCACATCCCAGTTTACCTGTATCTACTGACGTCACATCACATCCCAGTTTACCTGTATCTACTGACGTCACATCACATCCCAGTTTACCTGTATCTACTGAGGTCACATCCCAGTTTACCTGTATCTACTGACGTCACATCCCAGTTTACCTGTTTACCTGTATCTACTGACGTCACATCCCAGTTTACCTGTATCTACTGAGGTCACATCCCAGTTTACCTGTATCTACTGAGGTCACATCCCAGTTTACCTGTATCTACTGAGGTCACATCCCAGTTTACCTGTATCTACTGACGTCATGTCCCAGTTTACCTGTATCTACTGAGGTCACATCCCAGTTTACCTGTATCTACTGAGGTCACATCCCAGTTTACCTGTATCTGCTGAGGTCACATCACATCCCAGTTTACCTGTATCTACTGATGTCACACCCCAGTTTACCTGTATCTACTGACGTCACGTCCCAGTTTACCTGTATCTACTGAGGTCACATCCCAGTTTACCTGTATCTACTGAGGTCACATCCCAGTTTACCTGTATCTACTGACGTCACATCCCAGTTTACCTGTATCTACTGAGGTCACATCCCAGTTTACCTGTATCTACTGACGTCACATCACATCCCAGTTTACCTGTATCTACTGACGTCACATCACATCCCAGTTTACCTGTATCTACTGAGGTCACATCCCAGTTTACCTGTATCTACTGACGTCACATCACATCCCAGTTTACCTGTATCTACTGACGTCACATCACATCCCAGTTTACCTGTATCTACTGACGTCACGTCCCAGTTTACCTGTATCTACTGACGTCACATCCCAGTTTACCTGTATCTACTGAGGGCACATCACATCCCAGTTTACCTGTATCTACTGACGTCACATCACGTCCCAGTTTACCTGTATCTAGTGAGGTCACATCCCAGTTTACCTGTATCTACTGATGACACATCACATCCCAGTTTACCTGTATCTACTGACGTCACATCACGTCCCAGTTTACCTGTATCTACTGAGGTCACATCCCAGTTTACCTGTATCTACTGACGTCACATCACATCCCAGTTTACCTGTATCTACTGAGGTCACATCCCAGTTTACCTGTATCTACTGAGGTCACATCCCAGTTTACCTGTATCTACTGACGTCACATCCCAGTTTACCTGTTTACCTGTATCTACTGAGGTCACATCCCAGTTTACCTGTATCTACTGAGGTCACGTCCCAGTTAACCTGTATCTACTGAGGTCACATCCCAGTTTAGCTGTATCTACTGAGTTCACATCCCAGTTTACCAGTTTACCTGTATCTACTGACGTCACGTCCCAGTTTACCTGTATCTACTGAGGTCACGTCCCAGTTTACCTGTATCTACTGAGGTCACATCCCAGTTTACCTGTACCTACTGAGGTCACATCCCAGTTTACCTGTATCTACTGATGTCACATCCCAGTTTACCTGTATCTACTGACGTCACGTCCCAGTTTACCTGTATCTACTGAGGTCACATCACATCCCAGTTTACCTGTATCTACTGAGATCACGTCCCAGTTTAGCTGTATCTACTGATGTCACATCCCAGTTTACCTGTACCTACTGAGGTCACATCCCAGTTTAGCTGTATCTACTGACGTCACATCCCAGTTTACCTGTATCTACTGACGTCACATCACATCCCAGTTTACCTGTATCTACTGAGGTCACATCACATCCCAGTTTACCTGTATCTACTGAGGTCACATCCCAGTTTACCTGTATCTACTGACGTCACATCACATCCCAGTTTACCTGTATCTACTGACGTCACATCACATCCCAGTTTACCTGTATCTACTGAGGTCACATCCCAGTTTACCTGTATCTACTGAGGTCACATCCCAGTTTACCTGTATCTACTGAGGTCACATCCCAGTTTACCTGTATCTACTGAGGTCACATCCCAGTTTACCTGTATCTACTGAGGTCACATCACATCCCAGTTTACCTGTATCTACTGAGGTCACATCCCAGTTTACCTGTATCTACTGAGGTCACATCCCAGTTTACCTGTATCTACTGAGGTCACATCACATCCCAGTTTACCTGTATCTACTGAGGTCACATCCCAGTTTACCTGTATCTACTGAGGTCACATCCCAGTTTACCTGTATCTACTGAGGTCACATCCCAGTTTACCTGTATCTACTGAGGTCACATCCCAGTTTACCTGTATCTACTGAGGTCACATCACATCCCAGTTTACCTGTATCTACTGAGGTCACATCCCAGTTTACATGTATCTACTGACGGCTCTGCCTAAACTACATTACTAGATTCTTAAATTATATTGAAAAAATATTCCACTTTATTTGGAACGGCAAATCAGACTAAATTAATCCGGCCTTGTTTATGTAATGAATATGAATTCAGATTGTTAAAATGATTAAATATTAAAGCATTAGACCTCTCACTCAAGGCTTCAGTCATGCAAAGGTTATTCTTAAATCCGAACGGGTTCTCCAGGAGATGAGTGAGAAGGGCTCATCCACCGTGTTCAAAAATGGACTGTTTTTCCCTCCATTTATTCAGATTGCAACTTTTCACTTTCTGTTATTTGCAAATGAAATCATCTCCGAAATATCACTTGTTTATATACAAGTCATAGAAAGCTGTTTGCAATTTTAGTTTCAGTTTCACCAGAAAAGACAAAATAAATATTTCAGAAAATAACGTAGTTAAACTCAAAAATATACTAAATGATAAAAAAAAATATATATAATAATTGGAATAATAAAATAAAATAAGAATTATAAATCTTAAAAAAAGGTCCGATCCTGAAGAAGTTTTAATGATGTCATCAACAGGACTTGGGGAGTTTTTTCTCTCACATACAGCTAACAAAAATATATGGAAAGTTGCAGAACTACTGCAAAAACTGGAAGAGGCAAGTGGAACTGGGGGGGGGGGAGAAGGTAAAGAACATGTCTATCAGCCTTGCATTAATTAAAGACCCAATATTGCATACAACATGTGTTAAATAAAACAGTACTCCATTTAATTAAGGACCAACAACGTGACAGTTGTGCCTGGACAGGTTGCAACATAGATGGGAAGAGTTTGTTGGTGTTTATTTTTTTTAAATTTTACCTTTATTTAACTAGGCAAGTCAGTTTAGAACATATTCTTATTTTCAATGACGGCCTAGGAACAGTGGGTTAACTGCCTTGTTCAGGGGCAGAACAACTGTTTTTGTACCTTGTCAGCTCGGGGATTTGAACTTGCAACCTTTTGGTTATTAGTCCAATGCTCTAACCACTAGGCTACCCTGCCGCCCTGATTTTATCAACTGTAACACAAAGCGACGCCGGAGAGAGACGAGAGAACACACTCGGGTAATACATGTGTTTGTTTTAATTACCTTTTTAATTACCTGCATTAAAA
Organism: Oncorhynchus gorbuscha; assembly: GCF_021184085.1. Lineage (NCBI taxonomy): Eukaryota > Metazoa > Chordata > Actinopteri > Salmoniformes > Salmonidae > Oncorhynchus > Oncorhynchus gorbuscha. Next base: position 3,393 of record NW_025747777.1, on the reverse strand, counting down.
CACCTGTCTCAGTGACAACAGTGAACAGGAGACTCCGGGGATTGCTGGCCTTCTAGGCAGAGTTGCAAAGAAAAAGCCACATCTCAGACTGGCCAATAAAAATAAAAGATTAAGATGGGCAACAGAACACAGACACTGGACAGAGGATCTCTGCCTAGAAGGCCAGCATCCCGGAGTCGCCTCTTCACTGTTGACGTTGAGACTGGTGTTTTGCGGGATACGATTTAATGAATCTGCCAGTTGAGGACTTGTGAGGCATCTGTCTCCAAAACTAGACACTCTAATGTACTTGTCCTCTTGCTCAGTTGAGCACCAGGACCGCCCACTCCTCTTTCTATTCTGGTTAGAGCCAGTTTGTGTCTGTTCTGTGAAGGGAGTAGTACACAGCGTTGTACGAGATCTTCAGTTTCTTGGCAATTTCAAAAGAAAGGTCTTTGTTTCTGGTAATTTTGAGCCTGTAATCAAACCCACAAATGCTGATGCTCCAGATACTCAACTAGTCTGAAGAAGGCCAGTTGTATTGCTTCTTTAATTAGGACAACAGTTTTCAGCTGTGCTAAGGGTTTTCTAATGATCAATTAAACTTTTAAAATGATCAACTTGGATTAGCTAACACAATGTGCCATCAGAACACAGTAGTGATGGTTGCTGATAATGGGCCTCTGTACGCCTATGTAGATATTCCATACAAAAATCAGCCGTTTCCAGCTGCAATAATCATTTACAACATTAACATCACTGTATTTCTGATCAATTTGATGTTTGATTTCAATGGACAATAAAAAACATGCTTTTTCTTTCAAAAACAAGGACATTTCTAAGTGACCCCAAACTTTTGAACAGTAGTGTATATATAATGTTTAAGCTGGCAGTCGAAACCTAGGTATTGGTAAGTGAAAATAAAGGAAAATATATATATTTTTAAATAAGACAAACAATTAACTATATGAGGGATTGCAACTCGTGTAAATAATTACATTGGTAGAACCCACAATCTGCCAAAGTAAACATATAATAACAAAATAAATAAGAGTGTGTGTTCAATGCAATATGATTGGATGACCCTTACTACTAAATAATCCTATCATCAAATTAAAAATCTACATTACGTAAGACTGATCGCATAATCAAGGCCTAATTATGACTAAAAAACAAGGGTGGATAGAGTAGGAATGAACAGTGTACATGTCATTAGAATAGAAATGCTGCCCGCATCCCAAATGGCACCCTATTCCCTATTATAGTGCACTACTTTTGACCAGGGCCAATAGGGAATAGGGTGCACTACTTTTGACCAGGGCCCATAGGGAATAAGGTGCACTACTTTTGACTAGGGCCCATAGGGAATAGGGTGCACTACTTTTGACCAGGACCCATAGGGAATAGGGTGCACTACTTTTGACCAGGGCCCATAGGGAATAGGGTGCACTATTTTTGACCAGGGCCCATAGGGAATAGGGTGCACTACTTTTGACCATGGCCCATAGGGAATAGGGTGCACTACTTTTGACCAGGGCACATAGGGAATAGGGTGCACTACTTTTGACCAGGGCACATAGGGAATAGGGTGCACTACTTTTGACCAGGGCCCATAGGGAATAGGGTGCACTACTTTTGACCAGGGCCCATAGGGAATAGGGTGCACTACTTTTGACCAGGGCCCATAGGGAATAAGGTGCACTACTTTTGACCAGGGCCCATAGGGAATAAGTTGCACTACTTTTGACCAGGGCCCATAGGGAATAGGGTGCACTACTTTTGACCTGTATATAGTTTATATATTTAGAGGTCATGGTACTGACCTGTATATAGTTTATATATTTAGAGGTCATGGTACTGACCTGTATATAGTTTATATATTTAGAGGTCATGGTACTGACCTGTATATAGTTTATATATTTAGAGGTCAAGGTACTGACCTGTATATAGTATATATATTTAGAGGTCAAGGTACTGACCTGTATATAGTTTATATATATAGAGGTCATGGTACTGACCTGTATATAGTTTATATATTTAGAGGTCATGGTACTGACCTGTATATAGTTAATATATTTAGAGGTTAAGGTACTGACCTGTATATGGTTTATATATTTAGAGGCATGGTACTGACCTGTATATAGTTTATATATTTATTTATATTTAGTGGTCATGGTACTGACCTGTATATAGTTTATATATTTAGAGGTCATGGTACTGACCTGTATATAGTTTATATATTTATTTATATTTAGTGGTCATGGTACTGACCTGTATATAGTTTATATATTTAGTGGTCATGGTACTGACCTGTATATAGTTTATATATTTAGAGGTCATGGTACTGACCTGTATTTAGTTTATATATTTAGAGGTCATGGTACTGACCTGTATATAGTTTATATATTTAGAGGTCAAGGTACTGACCTGTATATAGTTTATATATTTATATATTTAGAAGTCATGGTACTGACCTGTATATAGTTTATATATTTATATATTTAGAGGTCATGGTACTGACCTGTATATAGTTTATATATTTAGAGGTCATGGTACTGACCTGTATATAGTTTATATATTTATATATTTAGAGGTCATGGTACTGACCTGTATATATTTATATATTTAGAGGTCATGGTACTGACCTGTATATAGTTTATATATTTAGAGGTCAAGGTACTGACCTGTATATAGTTTATATATTTATATATTTAGAAGTCATGGTACTGACCTGTATATAGTTTATATATTTATATATTTAGAGGTCATGGTACTGACCTGTATATAGTTTATATATTTAGAGGTCATGGTACTGACCTGTATATAGTTTATATATTTAGAGGTCAAGGTACTGACCTGTATATAGTTTATATATTTATATATTTAGAGGTCATGGTACTGACCTGTATATATTTATATATTTAGAGGTCATGGTACTGATTTAGAGGTCAAGGTACTGTATATAGTTTATATATTTAGAGGTCAAGGTACTGACCTGTATATAGTTTATATATTTATATATTTAGAAGTCATGGTACTGACCTGTATATAGTTTATATATTTAGAGGTAGTTTATATATTTATATATTTAGAGGTCATGGTTTATATATTTAGAGGTCTGGACCTGTATATAGTTTATATATTTAGAGGTCAAGGTACTGACCTAGTATATAGTTTATATATTTAGAGGTCATGGTACTGACCTGTATATAGTTTATATATTTAGAGGTCATGGTGACCTTATATAGTTTTAGAGGTCAAGGTACTGACCTGTTTATAGTTTATATATTTATATATTTAGAGGTCATGGTACTGACCTGTATATAGTTTATATATTTAGAGGTCATGGTACTGACCTGTATATAGTTTATATATTTAGAGGTCAAGGTACTGACCTGTATATAGTTTATATAT